>NW_010137927.1:0-290 GCF_000699245.1 Pterocles gutturalis
GCCATGGTGCAGGGCGCGCTGGAGCTGCGTACCAAGGTGGTGGAGGACGTGCTGACGCCGCTGGCTGATTGCTTCATGCTCCGTGCTGATGCCGTGCTGGACTTTGCCACCGTCTCAGAGATCCTTCGCTCTGGCTACACTCGCATCCCCGTCTATGAGGGTGACCGGCGTGACAACATTGTTGACCTGCTCTTCGTCAAGGACCTGGCCTTTGTTGACCCTGATGACTGCACCCCCCTGCAGACTGTCACCCGCTTCTACCGCCGCCCACTCCACTGCGTCTTCAACGA
>NW_010137927.1:349-2149 GCF_000699245.1 Pterocles gutturalis
TCCGCACCCCCAAAGGTTCTTTGGTGAGCAGCTTCCCACAGCCCCCTGGTGCATTGCCTCCTGGCAGGACCTGGCAGGTACTAGGGATGCAGGGGGGAGTTGGGCACTGCATGCGCTGACCGTGGTGTCACCTGGTAGAACAGCCCCCAGGTGGATAGAGGGCCTGCGGTGCTGGTTGTGCCTGTTATGTTATGGAGACTGTAAGAGCCTTTGGCCTCAGAGGCTGCTGGCTCAGCAGGTGGTATCTCTGCAAGGCCTGGCAGCATGGGCACAGTGCCGGCCTTGCAATCCTGCCCAGGCAAGGCAGCTTTCACCACTCTGTTCTGCATGGAGGAGTTTATGGCAGGAGACTGCATCTCATTACTTAGCTCTCACATTTTCAGCTTAGCTGTGAGCAGGTCTAGAAAGTGTTTCTGTGCAAGTCGTTTAAAGGAAGAAGAAAAGCCTAAACCCTTAGAAGGAGCTGTACTTTTTTTTACAGCTGTAACAGTATTCATAAGGCAGCAGCTGCCGGCAGCCTCAGAGATGCTGAGAGCTATATTTCATTAACCGTACCTTAAGAATACACACAGCATGTGTTTTTTCCCCCCACTGGGAATTGTATTTTGTTGCATGTTACTCAGTAAGTCGTACTGTAGTGAGTGAGTCTTTAAGAAATGTCTGCAGCAGTGACATCCTGCATTATGTAACACGGAAGGACAGCACTCGGCTCCCAGGCTGCCTGGTGCCGCTCTACCGCAAGCAGAGCTGATCATGTGAGAAAGGGCAACCTGGTCCATCCCGGATACAGAGAAAGCCTTTCTCTGAGTCATCTTCATGCTCATTTTTAGAGCTGGGAGGAGGCGGGGACAGGACGTTTCTTGTGTGCCAGGAAAGTGATCACCAGATACATGCAGGTCAGCATCCTCTTCAGGGGGTACAGCTGTGTCCCCACCGCCTCCTGGGATCACCTGTGGCAAACAACACCTATCTTCTCTGCCCTTTAGCATGACTGGAGACTCTCAACTTAGTGCAAATCACCAAGTTCCTGTTTTTTATAATGAGACTGTTAGCAAAAGCAGTTAGCTAGCAGAAGCTAACCCAGTTTGCTCTCTGTGTTCAGCCTTGATGAGCTGCAGTAGTTCCTTCCCCATGCCTCTTCTAACATAACCAGTTGTCTCTCCTTTTCCTTTTCCTAACTCCATATGTGCTTTGCGGTTTCTTCTTAACTGTGGCTTCCTGCACAGTACTAACATTACTGAAGTTCACCTGAGGTCTCTGCTACCTCTCCTTTGTCTAGAGAGTTGAGTGTTACCAAAGATGTCAGATGATTTTGGCCCAGTCTCCCTTTGTCAGCCTCACCTGCACTTTATTTACTCTGATGTATTCAACTCCTTCCTCCAAGTTTGTTCTACAGCCTGGTACCCTTTGAGAGACCTGTAGAAACAGACTTGTGGTTGCTCAGCTCTCTGCCCTGCTTGAACAGAGATGTTTTGTGCTTGTCACTCCCTGAGCTGACAGCTGCCTTAACAAGGCTTGCTACCTGCCCTGCACTTTCACATGCTAGTCCTCACCTCAAATGAAGATTATCCGACATTCTTCAGCTTTGCTCCAATAATCTCTTGGCATTTTGCTTTCAGGCTCTTCCTCCCTTACATCTGTTTGCCATCATGGCCTTCTGGGGTGTTTTGCTACAGCCCCTGTGTAGAGCTCTCCCTAAAACTTTTCTGTTCCCATCTCATTTCTCCATGTGTTGTTTAAATTTCATGGCTGAAAAGCCTTGCTTTTGGTCTTAGTATCTGACTCAGCATGGTGGTGTTC
>NW_010137927.1:2180-16312 GCF_000699245.1 Pterocles gutturalis
GTCCAGCTCTTCTCCCAAATATTTTTCTCCCCAGGTGTTGCTGTTCTCTTCTGGTTCATCTCTGCTGTATTTGTAGGCATTTGGTCACCCCAGCAGCCTGTGTTTGTAGATTGCCACCCCTCAGCCCAGGCCCAAACCCCTCCTAAACTCTTTTTTCCCAGTTCCAAATACAGGTTCCCATGCTGGCTCCTGCACTGCGACAGTTGTTCCCAGCTGCCTTCAGTCCCATCTACTGCTGTTTCATCCCCATTCACTCGACTATTTAATTTCCAAAATAAAGATTTCGTGTTTGTAATTAAGAATCTTCATCACTGTCTCCTTTGCTGTGGCTGTCTGAATTAAGGTTGCTTTCCACGGAAAGTCTTCTGTGACACCTCTACTAATTAGAGAGTAGGCTGATTGCTTGTTGGTTCAGCAAGTGCTTAATGAAGGCATTCATCACTTCACACATCCAAGGTGCCTGCAGGACAGCAAATGCTCCCACCGATAAGGCCCAGGCTCTTTCTAGGAAATTAAAGCATCCAGTAAGGTTAGGCATTGATAATCACCTCCAGGTCCTTAGGTCCCTGACAAACCTCTAGAGAAACCTTGCTAGTTTTCTTTTCCTTCTCCTACGATTAACTCAAGCAGGTTTGTATCCTTTATTTCTTTTTGTTGTTACAGTGTTTATACAAAATACCCATCACATTTTACAGCTTTCTTTCCTGGATAGCTATGTATACTTCTGATCTGTTTCACTAATGATTAATGATCTGCTATATCCACTATACCCACAATATAATTTTTTTTGCATAATATATAAGTAACACAATTTCACTGCCAGGGCTCCTTGCCATAGTACACAAACATTTGTTCTTTCTTACTGAAAATGTCAGGGGATGATTAAATACAGCACTTTGGGACTCTTGCTCACACCTCCGGCAGCACTTTCCCTCTTCTCTCTCTCCTCCTACTCACCAATCTCATAGTGTGTTGTCCTTGTTTACCTGATTTATTTCTTTTCTCTCATTGTGCTATCCTAGCTATGAAGGTGATCAGCTTTTTTTTTTTTCCTCTCGAGTCTTTCATAGCAGGGCTGGAAGGGAAGTTTTCCTTCATTGGTTTCTAGGTATGCTCGCCTGTAACCTCATTTGAGCTCAGTTCCATTAAGACATATTGATCTTTGCCTTAAGTTTAATCCATACACAAGCTGAGAATGCCCTGTCCTCCAACAGAACCCTGTGTAGATGGGGTTACCCTCCACAGACCTGGGGAAGGGCACTTCTGTAACATCCGCTTGCCGAGACATTTAAACTGTATGAAAACAGTAGCACACATTTCAGCAGCACCTATGGGGCTAATGGCATGGAGTGGTTACAGCATCCAGGAGCAGCTGTGAGCTCCTGGTTGACAAAACCTGTCCCCTGCCCCATCACAGCGGAACTGGTCAAACCCTTCACATCTCCTTTACAAGCCTGCTGCTGCTGGCATCGTTCAGTGTCTCTTTTGGCACTAAGTCCTGGAGAAAGATCATTAAATTGGGGACATTAATGGGAACTGGGAAAAACCCAGAGAAGCTGCAAACAGCAACATGGGGAGGGGAGGTTGGCCTGTGAGTGGAGACCTTGGACTTCAGCCCACAGACTGAAGGAGGAGGGCAGCTGCTAGAGCTGTACTGAGAAATGGCAGCACAGCAGTGTGAGGTAGGTCCAGCTGCAGGCAGGAATTGCTTGTGCTAGGAGATGGTTTTGGCTTGATTTCATCAAACCTCAGTGAAATTATCTCTAATAATGAACTCTGGACACCCAATTTGCCATCTTTTCAGGCAAGCTGGACAGGGTCATTATAAAAGGCGTGTATAGTTGTGCAGCTTTTACACAGAAGTGCTAAGTGGAGGACATTACACAAAATGTGTCTCTGTTTTCCTAGAAATAAGAAAATACACGCTGGTACAGTAACTTTGCCACATGCAGCCTGAAAAACGCTGGAACTATTGAAGGAGTTAAAAAGTTTGGAGACAGTTTCCTGGCAATTTGGACTGGTACATCTCAGAGTACCTGGCTTTATTCTAGGCTTGCAGGAGGAAATGCCAATACACCAGAGAAATAAGTGCACCATATTTAGCAAGCTAAAGCAATGTAGAGGGGCAGATGAGGTCCCGGTAGTGTAAACTTCACCTTGGGAATGCAGAGCTGGGAGGAAGGGTTTGTGCATTCATTCAGTGTGAAATACTGTGGGTGGTGCAGTCTGTTTCTCACCTATCCCTAGAAGATAACCAAAGCAATGCAAGTTATCAGTCCTGTGATATAAGTGCCCATGGGGAGCTCTTCTGCGAGGTCCACCAGATTGCTTTCTAGTGCCTTTGGGAAGCCTTAATCTTATCCTATTCCTCAAATTATTTATGGATTTTGTTGACTAATTTCCTGGGGGGAAGCTATATACAGCAGTGGCACCTTTCAGCAAGTAATTTTCCTCTGTCAGAGGAACAGTAGAAATTTGCTCTTAGCAGGGCGGAGGCTGAGGTGTAACTCAAATTAGCCTTCTGTGGTTTGGCATCTTTTAAGAGTTACTAAAAGTAAATTCTCAAAAAAAAAAAAAAAACAAAAAACTTCCTGCCTTAGCAGGAAAAACAGCCTGTCCTGCAGGGGACAGCTCTGCCCTAGGGTCTGTCTTTGCTTTTCAAAATAGTCCACAGCCTCTATTACACTTGTACAAATTGAATATAGCTGGAGAAGGTGCTTACAGTTGCCAGGAACTGGGGTCAGTGCCACTTCAGCTGCTTTTTTTACTGTCGTTCTTCTGAGCCTGCAGTCCTTGCAAGCACAAAGCATGGCTTGACATTTACATCAGCCTTCAAGAGATTTCTGCAAGTGTGATAGCCACATCTTGGGCACCTTGATGGGCTGAAGCAGTGACCTCCCTAGCCAGTTGTACGGGTTAAGGAGCTGGTTGTTACCCAGGAACTATCCTGTACACATCCCCTGAAGGATGACTGCCAGGCTGAGAGTAGATGAGGTGCCAATACACAAAAGATGGTTTCAGTGACTCATGATGCAATTCTGCCTGAAACATTACTTTTCCCCTAAAACTGTGCTAAATCTTACTGTGTGAACGCTGGGCTGCCTTACCCCACACCCCAGCAAGCCCATGAGCAGGCCTGCTTCTGGGCAGTGTTCAGCAAAGCAAGACGGGAGCCGCATCCTTGGAGGAGAGAGCACCCAGCTGCCACCGCGCTCTTCGGAGCTGTCAAAGGCACCTTTGGACCGAGTTGTGGGAAATAATTAAGTGGCCTAACGCCGCAGACACCAATGAACACAGTTTTGCATTGACTCTTTAGGAGCTTTTTAGCTTGAAAAAGCCTCAGCATCCTTGTGGTCTTCCTTAGGCTCCAAGTAACACAGAAGACGACCTACCATTTGTGGGCAGGCTCATACCCAGGAGGTCAGAATGTACGGCAGATGCAAGATGGGACTCCATGTCCCCTCTGATCTCTCCCTTGCCATCCTGATCTGTTTTGTCAATGGTAATTGACAAAATTTACATCAGCTATTCTGAATATTCCATCTTTTACCCAGTTTTCCTTAGGATCAGAAAAAGCACCAAAGCAGAGTATGAGAAAGGTTTCTGTATTCTGCTAAAGACAGATGTAAGCAGATGAAGTTCTCATCTCTGAAGAAGGTCTGGATTTGATTAGAATTTACAGTTTTCTATTCACATAGCTCTGATTCCCCATAGAGCTGGGTGCTCCTGCAATCTTCCTGCTTGTTTCCTCTGTGTTGAGGTGTGGATGTGTGTTACCTCTAGGTGCAATGCCTCAGGCATGTGGTTTCACCCTTGATGCCAAGACATGGTAACGCAAGAGCACACTCACACTCATTTCCAGTTCAAGAAGTTCAAATCAGGGTCGCCACTTCAGATGCAGGTCTGCAAGGGGGCACAGAGATGCTGGGAGTCCCTGGCCCAGAAAAGAGCTCTAATGAAAAACACACAGAAAATCAGTTTCAGTTACATCATGGTTGTGTCACAAATCAACCTTATTTGCCAATTAGTCTTTTTTTTTTGCCTTCCATTTTGTAGCTGTAAATGGTTCATGGCTTGTGCCTTTGATCTCCTAGTAACAGCTTTAGATCTTACCATAAAACCCATGAAAGTAAATTTCATGCTCAGAATGCTCATCACATGGAACGAGAAACAAGGCTAAAGCATCTTTAACATTCCTCTGGCAGAGCATCTACATAAAAAAAATGATAAGGAAGTAGTCTGGGCTATATTTGCAGCCAACAGCACTTTCTTTCCCACAAATAAAGGCATTTCCATGTGTTCAGACCCTGTTCTCTCATCAGGGAGGATGCTTTGAGGTGGATCTACAAGCCCAAGGTCATTTAGGTACCTATGAAAAAACAAGTCTCCTAAAAATGGGCACAAAAGCTTTAGATATCTGTTCTGATGCTTGCTCCATCCGGAAGCTTTCAGCTGTTTATATTAGCTCTGTAATTTCGCATTTTGAGGCATTAACTTTCCAGTGAAGCTGTTGTTTGAAAAGAGCAGATTTCATGTAGCTCATAAAGAATTTAGTACAGTTGTATCCCATGCTGAGCAGACACTTAATCACCTATAGACTTCCTGTGCAAGAGCAGTCCTGCAGAGGCCAGTGAAGCTATTCACACAAGTAAAGTTAATTGCCCATTTGTTCTAGCATTTGCCAAACCAAGGCTTTGATTCTCAAGTGTTTCATTGTGCTTTCCTGCATCAGCAATAGCCCTGTAAAATTCACATGTGACAGCTTGCTAGTGGGGAAGCAGCTCGCCCTTATAATTCATTTAGTTTGAGCTATCAAGCAATGGTTACAATAGCACAGCTTTTGGAATCAGTTTTACAGATCTTAAAGCTGTTTTAGATCAACTTTGGGGTTTTGTTTAACTGATTTATCTCCCTCTCTTGTACTCCCACTGAGGCAGACCCACAGGGTAATGGCTGTAGAAGAGAATGCGACCCCTCTGACATCCCCAGGTCTATCCCTGTGCTACTTCCCCCTTGGACATCGCTTCCACCTCATAAAACTGCCCAACTTCTACCCTCATACCTGCTCCAAAAGCTGCTGCTTTTTCCCTGTGCAACTGTAGCGGCCCCCAGAGCCAGGCAGGAGACACTTGGCAGCATCTTCAGCCCACAAAGGAAGAAGCCACAGCCAGGGCACCTGCAAACCCCCATTCCCCCCATGCTGCCACATTTATAGGGTCTGTTAAAAAAAGTGATGGGAGGAGACGCAGGACCCGGCCAGGTGGGGGGCAGAACTTTGTAAACGATCTCATGTGCCTCAGGTGGAGGATCAGCCCTTTCCCAGTGGGGGCCAGCTGGGAGCAGCAGTCATTTGCATGAGCATTTGCGAGGGGTGGGAGCAGGTTTTGTGGTGTCTTTGTGATAGGAGTATCAGCTGGGCAGGAGCTAGGATCAGCTCACTTGGGGTGGACGAGGAGCAACCGCCTGAATTAGAACCATTTTCCATCGCTGGGTGTCTGCTCTGTCTCTAATGTGGATGTTAGCCTGGAAACCTGAACCTGGGAGTTTATAGCATGGCTACAAGTGTTTATTTTCTGTGAAAATGAAGAACTCTTGAGCACTCTTAACAGCCCTCCTGGCTCTGCCCCCAGCACAGTGAAACCATGGTTCTCCTCATAAGCTACAGTGCTGGGTTATTTCTGAATAGTCTCATTTGCTGCTATGTGCATGTAGAGCTGGAATCACATTTCTCTGAGGCTGCTCTAGTGTAAATTACAGTGTCGCTGTAGGTGTTTAGCCAAAAAAAAGAATTGCCTCCATTACTCTCTGACTGCCTTTAAGTAGCACCTAAGCTTTTTGTAAGGGCTTGGTGGTTTTGGGTTGCATGTAAATGTCATTAACAACAAGCTTTCAGCCAAAAGAAATAACTTCTCCCCTCTTCTCACTCACACGAGGACTTGTAGGAGACCAGATGGCCCCGGTGTTTGGAAGAGTGGTTTGGCAAAGGAGACATTTTTGAAAGCTGGACTTTGCTAAGACAAAATGTAGCTGTTGCTGCTGTCTTGTGGCCAACTCAGCTGCTTTTCTCTTTTTAACTTTCAAGTTGTGTTGCTTTATTACCCACTGAACAGACAAGATGTACAAACCCATGTATGAAAGGAGCGAAATAGCCCAGTCCAAAGAACATGCTGAATTTTCAGTGGCCTGAGGCTATTGATTTGGTTTGTTAAAATGCATCTCTGTGCTACTTGCTGCGGTGTTATGTTCTTGTTTCTAATTCTGTAGTCGTGGGAGGCAGTGAGCTGCTTTCTGAAATCTTGCAATAAAAGCTTGGTATGAGGAGGAGGGAATTTATACTATGGAAAATGACCAAGCTTTGCTGTGAGAAATGTATAGTGCTGATCTTCGTCTGAGAAATGTAATTTGCTCATCTCAGATGCAGGGCAGGGTTATTTGAAGGTCGCATGGTCTCCAGCAAGATGTGTTTGGTGGGACTGCGGGGCTGCCCTGGATGTGCTCATCCCTGTCCTGCTGCAGGAACAAGCCAGAGGCAGCAGCAGGCTAGGAGGGAGCAGTGCAGCAGCAGGAGCCCACCCCTGTTGCTTCTTTATGCATAAATACTGTTCGTATCCCCCCCGCCCAGAGCAGCAGGTGAGTTTGTCAGGGAGGCTTTATGGGAGAAGCAGATGCAGAGGCAGCTGCATAGCAGAAGGGACCTGCCTCCCTTTCAGGTGACTGTTGTTGCTCAAGGAGCTCAGCTCCAAGCCCGTGGGGAAAATACGGTGTTTGCAGCTTTCTGGAGGTCCCCGCAGTGCCCGTGGTACGGTTAGGTTTGTGCAGGCATTGCAACAGGAGACTCCAGGGATGCAGAGCAACCAGAGGGAAGAGAAGTTGTTGGCTGTGGTGCCCATGAAGGACATTTTTAATGTTTCAGGTAAAAGTAGAGGTTCAGAACTTGTGGGTACTGCTGAGCAGTGCAGGAGCCACAGGGGTGGTAAGAAATCCAGTCTATTAGTTGGCAGGGCCAAGAATACACTGGAGCTAGAAACCTAGAAGTTGTTTGTGGCTTGGAAGTTGGGTTCTGGTCAAACTGCTGAGCGGGAGCATAAATCAGAGCAGACAATAAAGGAAGGGAGAAGTTGAAGAAGTCAAAACAGCTTATGGACAGCTGGACATGTGAACAAATAGTGATGTTTCAAGTATGCCAAAAACAAGAAGCCTGAGAATATGTCAGCAGAGCTGCCAGCTGACTGGGACAAGTGAGGAAGCTGAAACTGTGATTGAGAAATGCTGCCACTCCCAAGCAGGAGTCACCATCATTGCGGCTGAACGTCCTGGTCCCAGTCTGCTTGTTTGAGGTAACAGAGAGGAGGTGCTGTCAGGGGCAGGGTTTGGAGAAGACGTTCAGGTGCAAGCTGATGGCTTTAAAAGCATTCAGCCTCTGCGTCCAGATGGTTCACCCAAGAGTTCTGCAGGAGCTGGGCTGAAAGCTGCAAATAAACATATGCATTTCTGCATTAAAACCAGCTGCTATTCCAAGGAGCTGGAGGATTTTCCTAGATTTTAAGAAAAGCTTTAGGATCAGTCCAGACAGTGATGGATAGAAAGATGTGGGGGAGCTGTTCCTGGCAGTTTGATAGGAAAGATAATTAACAACAGAATGAGAAAACACCAGGAGGAGGAGGGAAACCAGTAGACCCCAAGGACATGCTCACATTTCTGTGTTGGAGGGTGCTGTCTCATGGCTTTGTTAGAATTATCTTGTGCCACTGAAGCCGGGGTAAGCAAGAAGCAGCTGGTATAATGTACACTTCTGTCCTGTGCAGGAGGCTGTCAAAGAGCTAAACAGAGTGACTTGCAGCAGATTGCCTGGGTAAAGAAAGCTGGCAGCACTGAAAAAGCACTGGGCAGGGTCCTGTGAGACCTAGAAGTCAGCCTGGGTAGTAGTGGCTCTGTTAGGCAGGGCTGTGTGTCCAGCCTTCTCCTTGGGTTAGCACTGTTGGGGTGGGTTTGGATGACAGTGTCTGTGATCTGTGCCTCCCACCAAGCCCTGGCTGCCTGGCAACCCACTGGCTGGGGATCCCTCTTGCCAGGGGTGGGGGTCTCACTACTGCTCTGCTCTCCCCCCGCAGGAAAGTCCCACCTGGCCATCGTGCAGCGAGTGAACAATGAAGGGGAAGGAGACCCATTCTACGAGGTCATGGGCATTGTCACCCTGGAGGATGTCATTGAGGAGATCATCAAGTCCGAGATCCTGGATGAGACGGATCTGTACAGTTAGTGTCCCAGAGCAGCTACTGCGGTTGCAGGAGCCAGGGTGGGAGCCCGCGCAGACAGACAGGCATGTGGGTAGGAAACAGGCCAGAGCAAATCCTGGTCCTTCCCCAGAGCAATTCACAGTCATGGTGGGGAAAACAAGAATGATGGAGAGATGCTGGTCAGATGTCAGGGAGTCTTGAATGCTCAAGATAAGAGAAGCACCAGTATCAGCAGCCAGTGTCTGGGGAGGGCCTGACCCAGCTACACGTGTGTTGGGCATGAACTGCCCATGGGTGGTTCCCAGGCTCCTTTCCAACTCTGGGTGATGCATCCAGCCTGGGCAACCCAAGACTTGTTCCTGAGAGAGAAGTGTGTTTTGCCACCCTGCTCCCTCCCCTGGGAGCTGCTCCCAAGGCTGTGATGCATGGCACGTTTTCTGCACCTTGCTGCTCCAGCTACAGCTCCACAGCAGCCCTGACAGGGTGCTGCAAGACATACCTCTCTGTATATGTGTGTGCAGTGGCTTTGTGGCTGCTGCAGGCAGTTGACAGCTCTGCTCTCTGCCCCACAGCGGACAATCGGAAAAAGGAGCGGGTGCCCCACCGGGGACGCAAGCCCCAGGACTTTTCCATCTTCAGGCTCTCGGACAGCGAGATGAAGGTGAAGATCTCCCCGCAGCTCCTGCTGGCTACGCATCGGTTCATGGCAACAGGTACTCTTGCTTTTGTGCAAGCCACGCATCTCCCCACAGCAGCGCCAGCCCTGCAGGGCATCCCTGAGCTGGTCCTGGGTTGGGTTCCCCCCTCAGCGAGCAGTGTCCACCTGCCTGGACCCCCACCCTGGGCGTCCTGCTGCTCCACCATCACGGGCCTGTGTTTGGCTCCCCTCTGTGCAGAGGGGTGCTGAAGCTGCAGGAGGGGGGCTGTGCAGCTCAGAGGACGAGGGGTTTCCGGCAGCCCCAGCTCCACTGCGCGAGCACATGTTGCCTTCCCTCTAGAAGTGGAGCCTTTCAAGTCCCCCTACCTCTCCGAGAAGATCCTGCTGCGGCTCCTGAAACACCCCAACGTCATCCAGGAGCTCAAGTACGACCGAAAGAACAAGAAGGCGGTGGAGCATTACCTCTACCAGCGCAACCGCCCTGTCGACTACTTTGTCCTCATCCTGCAGGTGCCTGGGACAGTGGCGAGTGGAGTGTGGCAGCGGGTGTCCTGTCTGTCCTTGCCATCTTGCTCTGGGCTGCTTCCGCTAGCGGAGATGCCCGTCTTCTCCTATGGGGTGGCGGGTGTCCCTGCAGCCCAGAGTGGGTCTGTGGCCAGGAGTGCGGGTGCCTGAGCAAGTTTTCCTTCTCCTTCCAGGGGAAAGTGGCAGTGGAGGTTGGCAAGGAAGGGCTGCGGTTTGAAAACGGGGCATTCACCTACTATGGCATCCCTGCCATCATGGCTGTTGTCTCCTCGGGGAAAGGCTACTCCGTGCCCGGGTAAGGGCTCTGCAGGCTCCTCCCAGCCCTTCCTTTGCTTCAGCAGCCTCCACGGGGGCTGAGCCAGCTGGTGGCCAGGAGAATGGGCTGGATGTGGGGTGGGGTGGCCCTGCTGTGGGGTGCAGGGCAGGTGGGAGCCCTTCCTCTGCAATTCCTACACCTCCCATTATAATTTCAGATAATGACATGCGGAAAGTGGGCAGCCTGGCTGGATCCTCCTTCCTATGTAAGTATTTTGCAGCAGGCTGGGGCTCTGAAACCTCGCCTCCGCGGTACCAGCTGGCTGGAGGAGGGATGGGTTTGCACCCCACAAAGAGCAGCTCAGGCTCTGCATTGAGGTCACCCCCTTTAAAAAGCTCGGTGGAGGAACAATGTGCTGAGGGGCTGATGCAGCAGAGTCCCTGCAGAGGGACTCTGAGGTCCCTTTGAGGTCTCAGCCATGCGCTGGATCCCTGCAGGTGGATTCCAGCACGGCTGGTGCTGCAAAGGGCACTGCAAGGGGCACTGCCTGTGGGTGGCAGCGTGCCCATGATGATGGGAACAGTAAAGCCTGCGACTTCTGGCACGGTGCATCTAGGTCTCAGCATAACATCTCTGGTGCTATTTGCGTTTCTGAGGCTTGGGGCACGAGCTGAATGTGGGTCCGGCGCCAGGGGAATGAGGGCTGCTCCAGAATTGCAGAGATGGGTCATTTACCTGTGAGCTGTTCACACGTGGTGGTGGGGAAAATGAACTAAGTTAAAAGTAGATGCTCCAGGTAAATGCCCTGCTTGCAGAGCTGATGGGTTAATGAGCAGATCCCTTACTTGCAGGGCTTAAGAGGGAGCTCTGATCATGGTAGACTGTGAACCCCCACCCCCCCACACTTCTTTGCTGATCACCCCTGCAAATGTTTAGTCCCTGGTGGCTTGGGAGCAGGTGGAGGTGCTGCCCATCCCTAGTCCAGCTCATCCCTCAGCCCAAACCCCAGATGTTGCAGTCATATCTGCAGTGCCAATGGTAAGCTAAGGATGCCCTGAGTGCCTGCTCAAAACAATAACTCACTAAGTTTGACCTTTAGGGAGGTGTAGGGAGGGATGCCATTGAGAGAACAGGGGGAGTCCCTTGGGGCAGGTGACTGTCACTCCCGTGGGTCCCAGTCTGCATGCAGCTCTAGGTTTCATCTATTTCTTGATGCTTGCTTTGCTTCCATTTGGAAAGCTGGTTCATGGACTGCTGGATTAACCCCTCAGTGCACATTTCTGCTCCCCTGTGCATCCAAAACATGCTCAGTTTGGACAGAGGAAATCAATGAAGCATCTGATTTCCCCCTAGCATGTTGCTGCATGGCCTGATGTCCCTGTGCCATCGGTGACCGTCCCCAGGGCCCTGCTGGGGCTCAGGCAGCAAGTGCTGCCCATGGGCCACGGGCCAGGCAGGGCACAAGCCACGGTGGGAGCTGTGTCAGTGCAGCCACGCGTGTCTGCAGGGCCGCCTGCTGAGACGCAGCCTCTTGGGGCTCTTTGCTCTGCTTGCTCATGCATGACACTGTGTCCCAAGGTGTTTTCTGCCATCCAGCCACCCCTGCTGGCCGTGGGACACATCCCTTGAGCATTTAACAGTTTGTTATTAATTAACTGTTATGCAACTTTTTTATCACCAGGCAGTCTTTGGCATTGGCAGTCAGGGTGCAGGGATGCAGCGGCAGAGACCTGGCACAGCCAGCCCCGCTGCAGGAGGGTTGGGCAGTGAGAGCAGGGAGCAAGTGCTGATGGTTATCAACCCGTCCTTTGCTCCCTGCTCTCACATTGTTGTGGGCAGTGCTTCATGCTGTTGCCTTTGCTTGGACTTGTATTTGCAGAAGTTTTTGATCCAGGGGAGGACAAGGAACAGGAGTTAGTGGTGGATGAGCAGGGAGATCAGAAGGAGGGGGCTGCAGGGTAAATTTCCTGGGTGTTTTACTGACAAAGCAATTTAAAAACAGTTGCATAGGCAGCAGACAGATCCTAGAGTGTTGCAGCCATGCTGCGAGCACAATGGCTGGAGGAAGGGCAGCACGCCCCGGGCAGGAGAGCCGGCAGCTGGGGGGAAGCATGGCAGCGTCTGGAGGAAGGGGCTGGAAGCTGACGGGCTCACATCTCCTGCTGCTTTTGATCTGGGTGCTGCCAGTACTGAGTGCATTGCTCACGCTGTGTTGTGGTCTCTCCGTGCTCCCCATGGAGCCCTGAACGCCTGTGGCATGGTCCAGGGACACAGAGGAGGGCAGCGGGGCAGCTCCCCACAGCCAGCCAGTCACAGGGAGGAATGTCTGCCCTTGAAACAGTCACTGCTGCTGTAACCTGTGGCAATATAACATGGAAAGAGAATGGTTCACCCTCTCTGTGGCAATGGGTCAGGCAGCCCTGGGCGCGGGGTCTTGGCTTCTTGTGGTTCCTGCACGCAGCAGCTCCCAGGGGGGGGCTCTTCTCAGCATTGCCCCAGGTCTGCTGAGACCCAAGGCCTTGTGGGGAGCTGCAGGCAGCCTGGCACAAGTGCCTTTGCTTGGCATGATGCTGAGGGGCTTTTGCCAGCCCCTGCCTGCAGCTGTGGGGCTGTGTGGAGGCAGGGGCTGTTCCAGAGCATGTTCCTTCTCTGCCACCTGCCTGCACACACAGAGGCATCTCCAATGCCAAGCACAGTTTTAGACTTGGTTTAGCTTCCGCCCATTGCCCAGGTGGCACAAGCTGACCACAAAGTCCCCCCTCCAGGCAGCGGCTGGCAAAGGGCTGGAGCAGGGTGCCAGCACTCAGCCAACAGGATGAAGATGCTTTCTTCCCGCAGCACAGCTCTCAGGGGATGCGTGGCTGTGCAGACGGGCCTGGCAAGAGCTGGTCCCCCTGAGCTGAGCCTCCTATTACCTCATCCCAGAGCAGCCTGTTGATTTACAGCATTCAAGCCTGTGTCCCTGGCAGTGTCCCTGTCCCCGGGGCTGGCGAGTGCCTCCCTGGAGCAGAAGCAGGAGGGTGTAAGAGGGGTGGGAAGGAATGCTGGAGGCAGTGGTGGGAGCCCAGCCTGGGGCTGTTGGCACGATTCTTTTTCTTATTCTTCCTCTTGGTCTTACCCCCACCTTCACCTCCATCCCTTATCTTCCCCCATCCCCTCCTTCCTTCCCCCTCCCTCTCTCTGCAGTGCCTGTCTCAGTGTCCCGTACCTTCGCCTTCAGCAGAGGGGACTCCTTGGCTGGCTCTCCAGGTAACGGGGCATGGCTTTGGGCAGGGATCGCCACATGTGCCTCCACAGGCTCTTTCCAGCTCCCTGTCCAGAGTGCACCAAGCCCCCTCCACCCTGCATGCCAAGCAGCGCCAGGAGAGGAGTACCCACGGCACCCCAGGCCAGGCAGCCCCTCACTGGTTGGAGCACTGGTGGCAGAGCAGGGCAGGAGCCATGCCACAGGCTTCCCAGTATGATGCAAATCCAGCAAGAATGGGATGGGGAGAAGGGAAAGCCATGGACAGCTTGGGCTTTCTTTGGTGTGCAGTTTGTGTAATTTCTTGCACTCAGTGCTTGGGTTTTCTTGCTACTTGCTGCTTCTGACAATGGTTACCCACAGCCCTGGGCACGTGCTGCTCTGCTTCCCTTGCTTTCTGGAAATCAGGTAATTGAAAAGCATTTTAGCAACAGAGCAAAGTCATCAAGGAGGTGTTGATGTCACCCGTGCAAAGAACAAGCTGCCTTTGATCCCTAATAAATCACCAGCCAGTCAAAATTCATCACGCTGTGTGTCAGAGGCCATCAGTCAATGTGACTGATGGTCCAAATTGCTGTGGCAGCTTCTGCTTCTATTCTGTCGGAGTCGAGGTGGACAGGAGCGTGCCCACGAGGCAGGTTAAGTAAACCCCTGTGGGCTGCCAGCTGCAAACAGGAGAATTTGTGCCAAATACTGTGCAGAAGGCCTGCGTTAGCAGGAGAGCTGTCAGTCAGTCCCTCTGCTTCTGGTGCCAGGTCAGATGCCTGCCTCCATCCCTTTGGTTGGCGCAGGGCTGGCATGGAAGAGTCTCCACTGCCCACACGTACTGAGGGGACCCCACCGCAGGTCCCCTGTAGGGGCCCTGCCAGCCCTGGTGTGCGTGGGGCACAGCCGCTGGAGGTGACCAGTCCATCCCGGCCCTGCGCTGGCACTGGGGACGCAAGTGGCACCACGAGTGAGAGTAAGTGTTTGCCTCTTTCTGCCATCCTCCCGGCAGTGAACAGGTCACCATCGCGGTGCAGCGGGCTCAACCGCTCCGAGTCCCCCAACCGGGAGCACAACGACTATGGAGGCAGCACCACGCAGCTCCACAGCAGCAGCAACAACATCTACACACCCGACTACTCTGTGCACATCCTCTGCGATGTGCAGTTTGTCAAGGTACAGGCTGGGCTGGCAGGGACTGCCTCCCCCCTGCCCAGGCACCCTCTC
>NW_010137927.1:17002-18852 GCF_000699245.1 Pterocles gutturalis
GTGTTCCTGCGCATGGAGGGCATCCCCTTCATCCAGGAGGAGCTGTCTGATAATGAGGAGAACAGAAAGCGGCAGAGTGAGTCTGACCTGGGGGCGGGGGCACACACGACCCTGGGGATGGCAAGGGCTGCAGTACCCTGGGGCACTGCAGCCACACTGGGCTTTTGCAGACAGTGAGTGCTGCAGCACTGTCCTGGAGGCAGAGTCCCCAAGCAGAGAGGCTGGAACCAGCTCATCACCGGGCAGCTCCGAGGAGACGCTGGGCAGGAGGCTGCTGAGATCCCTCAGTGAGTGACTGACCTGGGGAGGGAGCGCCCAGGGGAGAGCTCTGCCTTAGCACCCCACTGCCTGGGTCAGCTGCTCCCCAGCCCCACCCTGGGGACATCCTGCACAGGGCTGGCGTGGAGCATGGGGGCAGTCCAGTTCCCCAGCAGCATGCAAACCTGCATGTAGGGCTAGCTCAGGCAGAGCCAGCTGCCTGCTCCTGGCCCAACCCCACGCACCCCCTGCCCTGAGCACCCTTGGCCCCAGCACCCAGCCTTAGGTGCCTGTGCTGCTGCAGGTGGGCGCAAGCAGCGGCCATCGCCAGAAGGTGAGAAGATGCCAGAGGAGAGCTCCAATCTCACCCCATTAATCACCTGAGCAGCAGTGTGGCTGGAGCACAGCGCTGGAGGCCCATGCAGACCGGAGGTAGGAACCTGCCTCTTGGTACACTACTCCTTCTCGACCAAAGAGGAGGTTGCTCAGTTTTAATAGTGTAAAATCAAGTTTCAAGCAGCAAATCCAAATGACGGGGTTTGGAGCCCATGCAGGCATGCATGTCACTGGGGGCTGGAGCAGGATCAAGGGATGCAGCAGCAGACTCCAACCATCATCGGGGTGGGAATGGATCTTAGAGAGAGAGGGAGACCATGACTCATGTTTTCACAGCTAGAAATGTGTGTCTGCACCAATATCCCTAGGCCTGGCTAGGAACGGTGCTGCAGGCTTGAGCAGCAGCAGGCCAGGGAGGGCAAGCTGTGGCCACCTGCAGCAGGCTGTGCTTGTGTCTTCTAGGTCTGCAGCATGAGGGTTTCCTGCCACGAGGCTCATGTTCAACAGCAGCAGGTCTGCACTCGCTCGCTGCCTGCCCACCCGCCTGCCTGCTCATGCCACCCCTCCCTGCAGGACTTGTGCAGAGCCCCATCCCCAGGTGAGAACGGATGTGCCCCCGGTGGGGACGAACCATGCAGGTGGCCTGGACCAGCTAGCTGGAGTCCGAGGGCCCTTGCCCAGATGCTCCCTGGTAGCATCTGGTCTCAAGGAAGAGAAGGAGAGAGGAGAAAGGAAAGGTGGGGAAGTGTTTGGCACGGCCTCTCTGCAGGCAGAGCAGGGAGGGGCAGCCCAACCCAGAACTGCCCTTAGCATCATTTACCATCCTCATCCCAGCAAGGCCCGGAGCCCTTCGGTGCTGGGTGCTGCACAGATGTGGTCTCCGCCATGAGGAGAATGTGCTATCTGGGGGGTGCCACACACAGCTCAGGGCCCCAGCACACATCTGTGCCGTGCTTAGTGACATGTGCACTCACAGCGCCTTGCGCATGCTGGCCATCAACACAGCCTGGCAGCCCCCATCCCCTGCTAGGCACAGGGCTGGGGGCCCAGCTCACACCGAGCACAGCCCCCAGCCGCATTGAACCATCCTGCTCTCTGTGCACGGCTGTCTGCGCGAGGGAGGCTGGCACCGAGCCTTCGGGTTGGTACGGACCAGTCAGTAGTTTTTTTAGAGGCTGAATGCAATGGGGATATTAACATTAAAAGTGATTCTTCCTGAGCAACGGCTAGTCTGTGTCAATCGGTGTAGGGGAAGG
>NW_010137927.1:18883-24365 GCF_000699245.1 Pterocles gutturalis
CCACCAGTCTAGGCTGCCCTCATACCTGTGGCCAGAGATGGACGGAGTTAACAGGACTCGGCATCACTGAAGGGAGCAGGTAGAGGACCAGGTCAGCAAGTGCTTCCCAATTTCTCCCTGTGAACCTGGGCTCTCTGTCCTTCTTGCTGCCAGGAAAGCACTCAGCAGTGCCAAGAGTTAGGTCACAGCAGCGCACACGAGGACTGGGGAAGAAGAGGGGTTATAATACCGTGCCATTTTCAAACACAATAGTGGGATACACATGCTGGAGTACAGCCTGAAAGATAATGACAGAAATTTCATAGTCCTCCAATGCTGATAAAACGTCAGCTGGAATAACTGCATCCCTGTCTGGGCACTGCCCTTCTAAGGAAACACACAGCAATTGAAAGGAGGCCAGAGGAAAGCAAGGGCTGGAAAACAACCTAGCCCAAAGGCTGAAGGAAACAGGGCTGCTTAATCTTAACTGGTGAAGGATGTGAAGGGGAGAGAGGAAATTTTCAAATACATAAAAAGCTGTTACAAAGATGAAAGGAATAATCTGTTCTCTGTTGCCATGGTAAATGGGATAATGGGTAATGAGCTTACACTACAAAAAGGGAGAAATTTAGGTCACCCGTTAGGAATAACAAGCCTGGTGAGGCTAGCAAAAGACTGGTACAGATCACACGTGGGGTGGGCCAGGCTCCACACCTACAGGTCTGTAAGGACAGCAAGCGTAGGCAGATGGCAGAAATAACAGAAGTGGAGTTGGTTACTTCAAATCCTCCTCTTGAGATCACCCCTAGAAGTCATCCTTTAACCACAACCTTATCATCCCAGCTGTGGGTGGACACCAAGAGGAGAAAAAGCTCCCCACGTGCACAGAGGAATGACTGCCTCGGGCTCAGTCCCTCGCGTGACACAATCAATCTGAAAAGGACAAACAAGACCCTATGCACTGTCTCTCTGCCAACACAGCAAGGGAACACAGCCTTTGCTGTCAAAGCTGCAGCACAAGCAGAATCCATCAGGGCAACACTGTCACTAGCTGACCCAAGGAAAGGGGCTGTTCCCCTTTCTTCATAAGATCTTGGCAGGAGGCTGCACTATCAAGGTGGTAATACCAACTCACAAATAGATCTGCAAACAGTGACTGCAGAGAGCAGAAGCAGATGGTCCTGGCTCTTTTTCAGTGCCAGAAACACAGGCTGTCACTGGCAGGTCCCGCTGAAGCCAGGCGAGTTGGAGATGGTTCACCAGGGCCTGCTGAGAAGGAGAAACAGGAAAGATCCACTTTTCGACACATTAGTGGCAGGCCAGGAGCTCTGAGACAGGGAGGGCTGGTCACGTGGATGGGTAACGCACAACCATCCAGAAAGTGTGCACATACAGATGGACAGGACAAGCTGGACAGCACAGGGTAGAGGCGCAGAAAAAGGAGGCAGAGGTAGGAGGAACTGGTCAGTTTCATGTACAGTCACAGGGAGCTCTCAACTAAGGAGACTTTCCCAATAGGACTGTGCCCCATTAGCTGCAACTGAGATAATCGGAGATGCAACACACCACAAGGGAGAAAGGGAAAGCCTTGAAACAAACGAAGACCCAGTGGACAAACCACAACACAGAGGCTTTAACCTCAGCCTGGGAAGGGGCTAGCACAGCCTGAAGGCACGACATCACACAAGGCAGAAGTGTTCAGAGATGACGGTTTAATTTTCTGTCAGTAACACAAAGAAGCAATTACCACAATTACGAATGTTTGCTCGCATAAGGCTCAGAACTGGGTGGGGGAAAGCCAGCAACAGCTTTGCCCCTCCCCAGAATACTGCTGAGTGACATTAGTTAACAAGCTGTACAAGATCCCAACCAATTGGGCTGTTATCACACAGCACGTTGCACTGGCACCAGACTTCGCCTAGATCAGACTGATCACGTACGTGGAGTCGATTTGGATGTGCTAAAGATGCAGTTACAAGTACCTGAAGACCAGGCTGCTGTCAGTCAAACAAGAGCCAAGGCGGCTCATGCTGCCCCCACCCTCCTGGGGTGCACTGGCTTACCATACTGCAAGGGGTATTCCAAAAAGGTCAAAAGATTATTATCCTTCATTGAGCTACCGCTCCCATCTTTATTAAACCCCAAGAGGTGTGGGAAAAGGCAAGCCATGAGCAGGGAAAGACATGGACTACACACTACAGCTTTGGTGACTTCATGTAAGTTTGGTTGTTCACATGCTTGACTGGATTTTTGTGACGGCTTCATGGATGGACTTGGCCACATAGTCCAGGTTCTTGGTAGTCAGGCCACACATGTTGATGCGCCCACTAGCCATCAGGTAGATGTGTTTTTCCTTGATCATGTACTCCACCTGCTTAGCTGGGGAAACAATTGGACATCAGGTCAGAGCAGTGATACCACCGCTCAGAAAGCAGAAAGAACCAGTCAGAGCTGCTTGAATCTTTTGCAACAAGCAGAGAACTTCCAGCATCAGCCACTAAAATGCTGCCTGATGCTTCATCCCTGCCTAGCCACAGAGGCAGTGATACCAGGACTCCAGTGAGGGCCCAAGGGATTCCTGCCTGGACTGCTTCAGCCCAGTTCACCCCCAGCAAAACTGTCCTCACCCAATCCTCCCTTCACCAGGCCACTTGGTACTTACGGTTCAACCCCGTGAAGCTAAACATGCCAATCTGATCTGTGATGTGGTTCCAGGTGCCTGGGGTCCCAAGGGACTCCAGGCGAGACCGGAGCTCTGACCGCATCAGCAAGACCCGATCTGCCATCGTCTTCACATTGTCCTTCCTGCAGCAGGCAGAAAGCAGAGCATGAGAACAGGCACCTGTCTGGTTTGGAGTAATCTGGCCAAGCCTGGCACTCAAGAAGACAGCATCCTTCCTCTCTCCCACCAGCCCTGGTGACACATACCACTCGGCAAAGAGCTGTGGGGAAGCAAGTGTCGTTGCCACGATGCGCGCTCCCTGGGAAGGAGGGTTGGACCAAGTGGTGCGCACAATCTTCTCCATCTGGGAAAGCACACGCTGCACGTTGTCTGTGTCCTTCCCCACCACAGTCAGGTTTCCCACACGTTCATCTATTGACAAGCCAAGAGACGTGAGCCATTGGTCCCGTACATCACAGCAAAGCAGAGCCCTCCCCACCTCCCAGCATGCCAGCCCCATCTGTCTGGGTATGATGCTACTGGGCCAGCTTGCTGCCAGACACTCACTGTAGAGCCCAAAGTTCTTGGAAAACGACTGTGCACAGAAGAGCTCAAAGCCCTCGGAGACAAAGTATCGCACAGCCCAGGCATCCTTGTCCAGGCTGCCAGAGGCAAAACCTTGGTAGGCTGAGTCGAAGAACGGAAACAGGAACCGGCGCTGCAAGGAGGAACAGTGTTAGAGGCAAACCCCTTCCTCATGACCTTCACTTTACCCCCCCCTGTCCCCAGAGGGGAGAAAAATGACCATTGTGCTTCTGGGTGAATACAAAAGAAACATGGTCCAGCAACACTAAACTAGGATATTTTCCTGCTACTGGGGTAAGATAATAGGAAGACTAAAGTGGTCAAGAAAAGGTCAAAGGCAGAAGAAAACTGCATTTGAGGACACAGGCACAAGAGATGCACCACTTTATACCCTACTATCCAGCACCTGTGAAAAGCAGGTGCCTGTGAATAATCTTTTCAGCATGAGAAAACTCACTGCAGCCCATGCCACAGAGTTTGAAAGCAAGAACTTGCAGTCACCAGCAGAACTGGGATGCTTCTATCCTCTGAGTGCAGACAACTGGCATTCTGTCAGCATCTCCCTTCAACACCTGCCCTATGGAACTCTTCCATCTCATGCCATTCCCTAGAGCCCATGGAAGTTCCCTGGCTGGTTCAAGAACTATCTGTCCCCTCAGCACTGCTTTAGCCCCAGCAGTAGGCCATACCTTCATAACAGCAGCAATCTGCTTCCACTGGTCAGGAGTAGGGTCTGTGCCTGTTGGATTGTGTGCACAGGCATGAAGGATGAAAATGGAGAACTCTGGGGCTTTCTGAGGAGAGAGCAGGTCTTGGTCACACACACATGGACAAGACTGAGCACCCACAGCAGAGGAGAGGCCCCAAGCTGCTCTGGACACTGGCAGTCTCTTTTGCAGAGATCCACTCCCAAGCACAGCACACAAGAGCCCAGCCAGACAGCACAACACCAAGATCAGCCTGTCCCATGCCAGTTTTACTCACCTCCATGTCATCCAGCAGCCCCTTGAGATCCAGACCCCTCTTGGCAGCATCCCAGTAGTGGTAGGTTCTAATATCTTTAAAGCCAGCATCCAAAAACACAGAGTTGTGGTTCTCTGAGGAAAGAAATTACATTTCAGAAAAGCAAGCCTCACTTCCAGTAAGCCACCTTCTCCACTCCCAGCATCTCCCTTTACCCACAAGAGGAAGGCTCCTCTCTCACTTCGCAGACCCCTGCCATTCCTCCCTCACCCACTGACCCACAAGGCTCCCTGCAGGGAGGCAGCAGCACTGACGAAAGCACTCACCCCAGGATGGAGCGGAGACGTAGACTGGGGTTGCTGTGTTGTTGTTTCCATTGTACCACCGCCTCAGAAACTCCGCGCCAATACGCAGAGCACCTGTCCCACCCAAGCACTGAACGCTTCCAATCTGCAACAGAGAGAGTTGCCAGCCATGTCCACCCAGGTCAACCCCACTATTGGTGCACAGAGAATGGAGTAGCTTGCAAGAGCAAGACAGGATCCCAGAAGTGCTCCCTGGGGTCACCCCAGCCAGGACACCATCCCCTCCCAGTGGTCTTCAACCCCCTTCAGCACTCAGGCCCATCTGGACACCTTCTACAGTTATAAATAGACTCCAGTTATTCCTGTTACTTTTTGGCGCAGAGCAGATTCCCAGCTAGCAGATTATTTCAGGAAAGGTGGTCTATTATCTGAGTTCAGCTTCCTTTGAGGCAGCTGTTAAACGATGAAGGAAAAAACAAATTCCAATCACAGCCCATGTTTGGTCTTTCCCAAGAACTCCGACTACTTGCACAAACAGCTTCAAGTACAGCGGTTCATCAAGCAACCTACAACCAGTAAAGACCATATCAGAGAAACCCCCAAATCCTGCCAAAATGCCATTCTTCCACGCATCTGCACTCTTCTGCTTGGTCTCCAGAGAGGCACCCCAGGGACCCCAGCAGCTCTCCCAGCAAGGAGCACTCTTGCTCCCTGCCCACCACCTTACCCGGTTCTCCTTGATGGCGGGGCTGTCATCACCCAGGGCAATGCGGGAGGCATTGGCCCGGAACTCGGGCAGGCCCAGGATGGGCAGGTACTCGTGGTTCAGGCTGTTGTCGTTGGCGATCATCTGTTCCACCTTCTTCACCACCGGCAGGACCCATGGCTGCCCCTCGTCCGTGCGGTAGGCTGCGGGGACAAGGAGAGCTGTCCTTTCCGCACCCGGGGGGGACACTGGGCCTGCCCGGAGGACCAGCACCCGAGGAGG
>NW_010137928.1:0-40787 GCF_000699245.1 Pterocles gutturalis
TAAATTATTATTATTATAAATTTTAATAAAGAATCTTTGGAAAGTTACTCCCTTCAGAGAAGGGATTATCAGATATTCAGAAACGAGGGTTATTAGATATTCAGAAAATAAAATTTAGAGTTTTCACAGTTTATTCCTATGTCAGTTCTCAAGCCTTACAAGTCACTCAGCATTCAGAAAAGGGGCTTCTTTGTTACAGAAAATCAATGTCCCCCACTGGAAATTATCCTGAGAGGAAAAGAATCCATATGACAACTATAAATTCAAGGTTTCAGGACTAAAACTTAATGACACTGAAATCTTTCACAAAACTCCCAGTATCTTCCCCATTAACAGGATTTTATAATAGGATTGTGGTATATGGAGAGGAAAAAAGGAAGATACGGGAAACTACAGGCCAGTCAGTCTCACCTCTGTCCCTGGCAAGATCATAGAGCATCCTCCTGGGAACTATGCTGAGGCACACAGAAAATAAGGAGGTGATTGGTGACAGCCAATATGGCTTCACCAAGGGAAAAATTGTGCCTGACAAAATTATCGTCTTTCTACAGCAGGGTTACAGCACTGGTGGATAAGAGAAGAGCAATGGACGTCATCTACCTGGACCTGTGCAAAGCATTCGACACTGTCTAGCATGACATTCTTGTCTCTAAATTGGAGAGACATGGATTTGACAGTTGGTCCACTGTGGATAAGGAACGGGCTGGATGGTGGCACTCAGAGAGTTATGGTCAATGGCTCAATGTCCAAGTGGAGACCGGTGATAAGTGGTGTTCCACAGTGGTTAGTACTGAGACCAGTGTTGTTTAACATCTTTGTGGGAGACAGGGACAGCGGGCTTGAGAGCACCCTCAGCAAGTTTGCCAATGACACCAAGCTGTGTGGTGAGGTGACACACTGGAGGGAAGGGGTGCCATCCAGAGGGACCTGGACAGGCTGGAGAGGTGGGACCGTGCCAGCCTCATGGAGTTCAACAAGGCCAAGTGCAAGGTCTTTAAAGGTAATCTAGTTCCAACCCCCTGCCATGGGCAGGGACACCTCCCACCAGCCCAGGTTGCTCAAAGCCTCATCCAGCCTGGCCTTGAACCCCTCCAGGGATGGGGCATCCACAGCTTCTCTGGGCAGCCTGGGCCACTGCCTCACCACCCGCACAGTGAAAAATTTCCGCCTAATATCTAATCTAAATCTACCCTCTTTCAGCTTAAAATCATTACCCCTTGTCCTATCACTCCACTCCCTGATCAAGAGTCCCTCCCCATCTCTCCTGTAGCCCCCTTTCAGCACTGGAAGGCTGCTATTAGGTCTCCCCAGATTCTTCTCTTCTCCAGGCTGAACAACCCCAACTCTCTCAGCCTGTCCTCATAGGAGAGGTGCTTCAGACCCCACTGCAGGTGAGGTCTCCGTACAGCAGAGTAGAGGGGGAGAATCACCTCCCTCAACCTGCTGGTCACGGTTCTTTTGATGCAGCCCAGGCCTGGAAGTACAATAAAGGTACTAGAAGAGAGAATACAAAACCAAAGACAACCCCAGGAAGAAAAGAGGATGAGATTCAAGAGAAACAATTTTTCCATTATCATATGAGCTGCCATATTACCAATGCACTGCTGAATAGGGTTGTCACAACAGATCCTATTTATGGCTTTCTGACAGGAATGTATTTCTTACAGAGTACAGAGAATGGTTTTAAGGCATCAAAAATGGGATAAACGTTGCACTACTGCTTCAAAATCCTACCAGTCCAATCCATCTGATTATACGTAAAATAAAAAGCAGAGTCTAGTGGATCTGCTAAGACTGCCTGTCAGGAAAAAAATGTACTTGTTGGATTTATAAACAGGATGAATACACAGGATTCAGGAAAAAAATCAGACTGATGTCGTAAGAGTTGAAAGCTGAGTAGTCGTGATAGCTTGGCCTTGAAACTAACATTTTAGCAATCTACGTTATAACAATCCTCATTAGCCATTAATGTTGCTCGCTTAAAATTAGAGCAGGATCATAACTAGGACATGCCTGCACTGCAAAAAGATCCCTGAGGAAGTGCTGACCCAGGCTGGTATGTCCATACACAGGGGGGGTAGCCCTTGCACTGGGAAAATGAGTCCAAACCCAGTGAGCCATTTTCTTTGTGATAAACATTAGACATTGGCACAGCAAGACACTATAACCACAGAAGGGGAAGCAAGCTCCTGCATAGTATTCCTTCATTTGGGAGTGGTGACAGAATTCTTCAACAGCCATAAGTCGTGGTTAAGAAAGCTGCAGACAGGAATCTGGGAACAGTAAAAATATATACAAAGGACACTCCTCAAGAACCAACTCTGTCGTTTGTACACAGCACTACACTTTCTAAAATTTTTTTTTCACACATGACTTCCTGGGATTCTTTCCATGGAAAACTGAACATTTATCATTATTTAAAGCAGTGAGATCACTGGTATGTGTTCATAGCTTCTTCTTGCACTTGCAGTGGACAACACTGAAAACAAATGCTCAGAAGTTTTGTGGGAAATAAATAATTATGCTTGAGATTAAAACATTAAGAAGTGTTAAATGGTCTAAGTATTTTTTCTGGTTTAAGTTTTATCATAACTACTAGCTTTCTGAGAAAAAAAAATGTTCTGACACTTCTGAAAGAAGAGATGTACAATCTAACAACCTGATAAATAAACTAAGAATTTAAGAACTGTATGCATTTCCTTATCTTTGGGATAAGCTGAGAAATCCATACTAAACAGACTACCACAAGCATATGGATGTGTTTTGTATTAGTTTTCTGTAAAACAACAATTTTGCTCAATGTACTTATTGGACAAAATACATTTGGCAAAAAAACGTGTTGGTGGCAAACAGCACATCACTGAGCACATTGGGCCCAAATGTAAATCATTGCTGCATGAGTAACTAGTAAAAATAGTGTACAGAAGACCTCATCTGCACCAGCTGTAGCTTTTTTTCCTCATGCATATTTTTTTAATAAAATATAAATTTATGCAGCAAATATAAATTCATGCATCAAAATTACAAATTTGTCTGCATAATGACTAGTAGCCTTTACCAAATGAAAAATTTTATTAAATACAAAATTGAATGAATTTGCACCATACATTAACAAAAAAAAAATCTAGTCCTTCATGGAGCAGGAGGTTTTATAGCTCTGCCATGACCAAACTGTGGAACTCGTAAAATTCATTGTAACTTACACTGGACTCTCTTTCTTATATAATTTGCCACTACCAGAATCCTCTAATTCCTTCAGAACTACTTGAAAAAAGCAAGTCTCAATTTCTTCTTAATCAACAGTTCCTGTTTAAAGATGTAGTAAAGTGCCACAACAGAAAATATCTGACAGCTCAAAAATGTACCCCCTATTTTATGTTATGTTGGACACAGAATTTAGCATATGCATAAATGCACAAGTGACTGCTCAAAATGCTGTATTACCTGTTTAGCCATCTGAAACTAATACAGTACATGTATTAAAAGGAAATAGCTCCTAGTGTGCTCAGGTGTCTGTTCTGAGATTTGGCACAGAAGAATGTGTCTTTTATTGAGTGCAAACTAAGAAATGGGTTTGCAAGTGGAGTTTTTAATATGGATTAACTCATTACTTTCCCAGCAATCAAGTTAATTTAGCGCTGCTAAAACACACTGGATTCACAAAAACAAGTATTAAAATCCTTCATCAAATGGGTATAGGTAATTTACAAGATGTTCTGTTCATTTTGCTGTACTTTTGAGAGATGCAGATAATTTTACAGATCGTGAAACCAATAGTTCCTTCTTTCAGCTTTACTCTGAAGGGCAGGATAAATTTCAAATAACATTTTCAGCCCTCTGTATCTTCTGATTGGTCTTTTGGGTTGTAGACACTGGTATGTGTAATGAAGTTTAAACAAAATGAGTAACTATAACTGTAAGTATTATTTGGATAATCTTTGCACTGCATTAGTCCAACTCCCAATTAGGTCTCGTGGATCTGCTTAAGAAACAGCAGAAAAAGCCTCTGCACTGTTACCTACCCCTATCCTTGTCCTAGTCTTGTTCAACAAAAGTCAATGTTCAAGGTAATTTTGCTCTCACTGCAAGCAGTCAAGTTTTAGTTTATCCTGACATGCCTTTAAGGATGCCAGTTAGTCCCCAGTTACTGGGGGTCTTTGTCTCCAGTACAAACTCAGATGGGAAGCTGGCTGAGTTTTACAGCTTTGCTCTCCAGTGTGTGAAATACCATCCATGGCAACTTCAGGTTTTAACCAAGTAGACTGTATTCGAAGCCTAGACAATCTAATTCCCTGCCAACTCCTACCCAACCATGAAACTATCTAAAATCTGTCATTTTCCAACCTACTGCCATTAACTGTTATCTTATTAAGTAATGAGTGCTTTTGGGATCCAAGTCACATGAGAATAAAAATTTTCTCCCAGTGTTAGCTCAATATTAAATCAATTTGGAGTCTGCGTGTTGCTTTTGCAGTGTTTTGCTTTCCGAGCAATTTGGCTACAGTCAGTCAATATTTGACAAATGTCCAACTCTCTGTAGCACTGGTTTTGGAATTTACCTGTCTTAAAGAAAAGTCCCTTTCTTCATTCTGTATGTTTCCTAGCCTGTTCAGCTTTGTCAGGGAAGGTACGTTAAATAAGACACATACACCATGACCCCCAATAGAGTATTTGCTTCGATCTAATTAAAGGTAACATGCAACTGCAAGGATCAAGTACTTGTATCTAAATTTTGTAGGGTTTCTGTAATGTTTCTGTAATGGACTAAGGCAGTATTGAGTCTCCTCAGCTCAGACGTGTGAGATATTTTGAGTTTTGCAGCTCTGCCTGACAGAGATGATAAGGCGTCAGTACAGCTGGAGAGCAGACAAACAGATTTGTTTTGCAGGTAAAAGTTAGAAACGACTGTGCAGCTGATACTCACAAGAGACTAAAAAATTATTTTGGATTACCTTATTAGTTACCTATTTGGCTTTCAGCCAGACAACCTAATAGTTTTTTTAAAAATTTTGTTGAGGAACTAGTTTCTGTTTTCATTTTTTGCAATGACTCATCTTATGCTTGGGTCTTTTAACAGAGAAGTAGTGGGGGAGAAAAGAAGAACAGCAAAAATTTACAAACTCCAATCAATTAATAGACCAAAGAAATTTAGGCCTGTGTTTGGTCAGGCAGAATGGTTAAACAGGCAACAGTTTCATGTACATGTCAGGAGTCTCAGGACAGATTTAACTAATATTTTTTTCTTTATTGCTTCTAGATCGTCTGCTGTGCTACCTCTGTAATTATTTTTTTCTCTTCCAAGCAGCCCACAATGTAAAACTGGCTATGAATACTGACTTTTTACTTATAATGAAATTATTTTTTAGTGTTTTTAATAAAATTAAGGAAGCATCTATTTGTTTTATGAGGAATTCTTCATAGGGTTTAGTGGATATGGGAAATTAGTAGAAAAGGATAAAAGAGACATATATGGTGCTAACGTTGCTGTGTGACTTTTCCATTTTATTAGACCAGATTTTCCCGGATGTTTTCCCATCAGTATTGTACATGACTTTTAAAGTATATAAATGTCTGGAGCAGTAATTTTTGAATTCAGCTGTCTCTGGTGTGAAACACAGCAGACTACAGCTGTATTGTACTGCCTTGAATTGGAAACTGCCGTGATGGGAGTATTTTGAGACTGAAACACCAAACAAGTTTTAAAACTTCAGGTAATAATTTATTTATATTAAACTACTAGGCACTCTGTCACCAATTGCAAATCATACACAAATCCAGCATACTAGTGAGCATTGGGTGAATGATACCATTAGTTTTTTGCTACCAACAGGCTCTGATGCCCACAGTCTTATATGTTCTTAGCCTCTGTGATTGAGATGGCCCAACTCATCTTGACGATGAGGGGGAACTTGAAACTGAAGCGCTCTCTTTTTTCTTCTCCAAGCTCCACTCGGTATCCCTGGTATTTATATGCAGCTATGCCATAAACTGAGACCAGTCTGGTCCCATTTTTCACGGGTTCTGTTTTGTCCAGGTGTTACCTTGCAAGTGACGGTCCATTCAATTTTCTTCAAATGGGTGTTGCCTGTTCGGAGGCTGGACGCTGCTCATATGATTCCTTTGAGAAGCTCTAGACTAGGAAATGTTATATTTTTTAAAAAATCTAATATTATAAAGTATTTCACCTTGTATCTTAAATCAAGCATTTTTGTAGCATGTCCAACTCCAAGACAAACAAGGTAGTTTCACAAATAGGTCTTCATGCTATACATCTTACAGATAGCTCAAAATGCAGCAAGGAGTCCCAGAAAATAATATTCTTTGCAACCTTTAAAATGCATCTATGTTTATTTCTCAAGTGTGTACCACCTGTGTTTCACAGATTATTGTTAATACTTTTAGATTTCTAGAATCAAACAAAGGGAATGTCAAACTTTTTAGAAAGCCAGTACTGAGCTGTAAGTATCTGGATTTATGTGTAATGCAAATTCAGTGACGACCCACAAACAGAAAAAATATGAGAGGTATCATTGTAGCCTGCACCATCATTGCCTTTTGTATCTACATCTATGAGCATGAAATGTATTTTTTCCAGACATGTGACTGGTAATTAAAGGTGGCTTTTTCCTTTTTATTTTTCTTTTTTTTCCTCTCTCTTTTCCTTATCCTTCCCCTCTCCTTTTCTTAACCTTCCCCTGTCCTCTCTTCCTCTTAACCTTTCACTCTCACCTCTTCTTAGCATACCCCTCTCCTCTCCTCCTTCTGGACTTTCTCCTCCCTTCTCCTCCCTTCCACTTCTTAATTCTCTTCTCTTTCTTCTCCCTCTGTAGCTATTACATAGAGATCTCAAATTTTCCTATACATTTGGAATCTTTAAGAAATAAATCAACTTTTTTTTTTTTTTTTTTTTTAATGAAGGAAGCACCTGCCTGAGTAAAATTACAACTAAAGACCTTAATTAAGACTTTTTTTTTAAAGAACAGAGCATTATGATATCTGCAGTAACAGAATTAATTCAAAACAAACTCTCACACAGTTGCAACAGAATGGAAAGATTAAGCATCTGGTAGTAACTCACAGGTATGTAGTAAAGACAAGTAGTGAATGTTATGTCATAAAACTAAAATAATCTTTTGTTCTGGAGGCCATAGGAGATGGGTACGTTATTCACAAAGATACTCATGTTGATTATCTGCCATCCATTTTAAGAAGCAATTATTTTATTTTTTCCAGATATATCTAATTTCATATACATATATGAAATAAGATCACATGTATATTTAATGTAAATAAATATATCACCTCCAATTTCTGATTTTCTTTTCCAGAACCAAATAACTGAAAAATACTGAGCATGTTCTGACAGCTGTTTCTAAGAATTTGCACAATTTTTTCTGAATTTTATAACCTATAACTGATTTTAAATGTTGTTTTAACTCACATTTCTTGAATAGAATTACTCAGAGTTATTTACACATTTTTATAGGTTTAACATACAGCAATACTGAAATGAAAAGTAAATAATGCTCAGCATACCAGTAGATTTTACTGAAAATTTTTATCTCATATTCTGCAAGTTTTGCAGTATTTATCATTGATATATTATTGGCTAAAGAATTTTGTTTCTTGAAATATATAGTTACCATCAAAGAGTAAGATACTACTGCTATTAGCAGTCTGTGTGACTGTGCTTAGGAACAACTGCTTATATTCAATGTTTTCTGCTGCTAAGAAAACAGAAGTCTTGGAATAGCAAGGACATTGAAATGAAAGGAAGTAAGAATGTGTGACAACACTTTCCAAAATTTTCCAAAACTTTTGATCTCTGCCTAATTAGAAACAGATGTTGTTGGAAATAAAATCTTCATAATATGAGCATCAATGTAAAATTAATTTTTATTAGAAGGAAAAGGGATGATTTTGAAGGGGGAAAAAGTGTTCTCACTAACGAAAGCCCACTGTCCTACTCATCAGAAATCTGTTTCTCAAGGGTTACCACACAGACACGCACATGGAATATGAAAGCAGGATAAAAATCAGGAGATCCAGCTAAGCAACTGTAAAGCTGATGTCATTTTATTAGGTCTCATATGATGTGAAAGACCTCTTATTTCCTCTTTTGTATGGAAACAAAAAAAGAAGAAAACCAAAACAGAACAGGGAAAAATCTATTCACCTATTGAAAAAGGAACCATATCTTCACTAAAACGTTTTTGATAGTATTGTTTTTGTTCCATACAAAAACTTCAGAACCCAGTGCAGGGACAGAGAGAAAATTACTCCCACCCCTAAGGATATCAGGAGCTGATTTAGCTGTGATGGAAGACAGGACAACTATATTAAATGCTTTGTTTTGTACTCCAGTTTTGAAGCACAGCCATGCTGTAATATTCTTTCTATACCAACATGGTCTTGTCAACACTCTCAGGTCACCAGGGTGGGTATATTGCCAGTGTAGTCAGGTCTGAATCCCTTGAAAGGATTCATGCCCCCTGGATGGAGGGACAATCTGTGCTTCGACAATGTGAGATTAACATTGCTGCAGTTACAACACGAGCTGCAGAAAATACTTCAATATTGACAATACTACCTCCCATTTTTCTTTGGGATCCTTGCAGTAGACACCGCCTTATGCACCCCACTGTCACGAGTCTCCAGCTCCTCTTTGTGGATGACGACAGTGGCTACAGCAGAAAGGTTTCCAGGGTTTCTGGTTGCCCTGCTGTGTAACACTGCTAGCAACGCAGAGGCTGTGTGCAATGTTGAGTCTAACTGGAGATATGTGTTTTACCTTCCATGCACCTTCTGCACCTCCAGAGGACCCAAACACTAACGCTTCCTTCAGAAATTGTGCGGATTCCTTGCGTGTTGTTGGGAACAAAAATATCCCTTTGAGATCATTTTGGCGTTTGTAATTCTGCCTTTAAAACAAATCCAGAGGAGGTAGAATAAGCAGACAATCTCTGAGGTGTGTGCGTTCTCGTGCCAAGGAAGTGGTACAAAATGGTTACACTAGGCAGTGCATGAATGTTTCACAGACCAACAACTGCTTATCCAAGCCATTTGGAGAATATTCATATGTCAAATGCATTTGGAATCATGAAGGGCGTTTTGTACATTCATCACTAAAATAAAGTAAACATATTTCTCAGGTATATTTACAGCATAATTCCCAGTCACATTTACTCAAGGTTCTTTTATTTTCTCCAGAAAGCATAAGACAGTGTTTATTTCTGACTTTCCTTTTCACACATCATACTCTATATGCATAGTTGCTTAGCGTCTAGATTTCATCTGGTACCAATGTAATATTGCTAATGTCATTAGTTTCTGTCATGCATAATTTTATATTCTGTTAACAAACAGAATCTGAAGTGAACGTATGTGCAGAAACACTCAGAAATGGAAGCTTTTGTCTCAACTGAAAAGGTCATGTACTTGTAAATCTTTGTCAGAACTGAAGCAGCACAAATGCACTGCAGTGTCAGTGGTCCAGAAATGCAGTAAGGAGTCCGGGGTAGTTCTTGAGCAAGGGCAGTGCAAAAAGCTGTAGCAACTTGTAAAAATCATAGAATAAAAAATTATCTGCAATTAACAATGCAGCATATGATCCATGTGTCCTGAGTAGGAAATAAAGGTAAAGCTACTTAACTAGGGTACAGAGGCATCAGAATATGAACTCTTAAAATGCAAGGTGGCAAAAAGATTCCAGAAAACCTGAAAAAGAGTAATTCTACACTGTCAATAGATTGTCTTTATGTACTGTCATCATCCCTGACTTATCTTCCATACTTTGAGCAGTAATGAAGGCAAATGTTCTTCATGTTGGCTTTTTTTTTTCTTGGAGGTATTTTGAGATTTCTATTACAGAGGTTCAAAATGGGTGAAAATCAACGCTGTTGGTCTTTAATCTCAAAATAATTTTAAATTCTGCAAGTAAAACAGAAGTTGAGATCATACAATTAAGTAATTTGCCCAAGACAAAAAAAAAAGAGTGCTAGAGCAGGAACTCTTATTTTTCTTTTTGTGCTTAAATCAGTAGGTTACAGTAGAATATATGAAAAATAAATTCCTTTCTTGAAATTAGCATTGTTGACATAGCATATCATTGTGGTCAGTAGTTTCATACTACAGCTTATTTTCCATATTCATAAATGAACCGATAGAGCTCTTTTAAAATTATATTTATTAAATGGCAAAGCACAGCAATAAATTTAGGTATCATGTTTCAGCTTGTTAGGAGACAACTGAGAACTAAATGTTCCTCTTTTTGTTTAAATTTAGATGGTAGGATTTATTTTTTTTCTATTCAACTACTGCAAATATGTTACGTATTGCAATTTATACTTTTCTGTGAAATATCTGACATTGGCCAGTGTCAGAAATCAGCCAGATGAAACAACTGGCTTGTCAAACTTATGAATAGCTAAGCATTTTTGTTGTCAAAAATTGAGATGACAAAGCACCACAGAGCCTGTATTTCTGAAACTAGCATCTCACATTTTCTTCACATTACACACAGAGGAAAAAGCATGCGAAAAATATATAAAGGTCTTAGCCCATACCTTGATAAAAAATAATCCTCAGTAACATTCCACCAATATCCTGAGCATTTTTAATGTTGTGAATTTGCAATGATTATACTGACAACACCAAACTTAGTAGCTTCCAACTCTGAGGAAATATACTAACTAAAGTGGTTTTCCTTGAAAAGATAGTTGTTGCGTGGAGAAACACTGAGAAAGGAGACGCCCTTTCTGCACTTGTAGACCACTTCTGCACTACATCAGCAACAAAAAGAAGACTAGGGAAGATCTGGGCTATCTCTGGAAGGAAACTGGAGACCTGGCCACGCGGGATATGGAGAAGGCTGAGGTGCTCAATGACTTCTTTGCCTTGGTCTTCAATGGCAAGGACTCTGGCCTCACTGCCCAAGTTGCAGAAAGGGAAGGTACTTTCTAGTACCTAAAGGGGGCTACAGGAGAGATAGGGAAGCACTCTTTATCAGGGAGTGTAGCAATAGGATGAGGGGTAACAGTTTTAAGCTGAAAGAGGGTAATTTAGTTCAGATATCAGCCAGAAATTCTTTACCGTGAGGGTGGTGAGTCAGTGGCCCCGGTTGGCCAGAGAAGCTGTGGATGCCCCATCCCTGGAGGGGTTCAAGGCCAGGCTGGATGAGGCTTTGGGCAACCTGGGCTAGTGGGAGGTGTCCCTGCCCATGGCAGGGGGGTGGAACTAGATGACCTTTAAGGTCCTTTCCAGCCCAAACCATTCTATGATGATTCTACGATTCTATGATTCTATGAAAAAGAGAATGAACAATAGCAATACTAGTTCTCCCAGATTCTCTGTCTCCTAACCTACTTGTGAAGAAAAGCTTTGAAAAATTAAATCTTTTCTCTGTTTTTCGTATTTCAAAGTTGTTTAGTTCACCTTCAATTAGAACATATATTGTATGCATATGAGCAGACCTAGATTCAACACGGGAGTTACAATGAAGCATCCTTCACTGCCAGATATCTTGGAAATCTTAGACCATCTGGTTAACAATACACTTGTAGCTGATTATCTGCTTAAGAATTAATTGTGATACCAGAATTCTTAACATTTTTTCTTATATGTCTTTTGAAAAGTGATCATTGTCCAAAACAAATTCCAAAACAGAATGAAGTAATGAAATAAAAGGCAGGCTCCACTGGGATTGAGATGCATTGTCCTCGTCCAAGAATGACACTTAAAGCATTACATTGCAGTTTTCAGTGACCGAGGTATAAAAAATACGACATTCATGAAGCTCCTTCCCTTATTAGTTGTATCTCTCTCCATTGTGTGAAAGGTAATATACTTGAGTGTAACTGACACCATAGATAAGAAACAAAACCAAAATGGGACAACATAAAGTAGAAAACATATTGAGACACAGCTGCTTTAAGATTACTGCAATGTATATTTTCTCAGAAGAGTTAGACCTTTTTTCACTTTTTCACATAGAGCAAATGTTTGCAGTGTTTATAGTCAAACAATTGCCCTTAGAAAACCACCAAATGTGGAATTTTCTAAAAATGTCATCTTCACTTAAGTTACTTGCTCTTTCATACCATACTGTGACTATTTAAAATAATGTAGCTTGTATAAGTATAAACAATAAATTATTATGACAAAGCAGGTTGTTGGACATCAACTGGGATGTCACAAACAACCACTTGTATGCTCTGAGCCACTGAGATATAAAATGCCTAAGCAGTTTAGAGCTTAGACTATCATGATGTTGTTATTTTTGTGAATTTTTATTAAAATCTAGCTCAGTTAGTATGAAGTATCTTTTGAAACTGGAAAAAAAAATAGAAGTTTAAACTACTTTTCCTCCTCCAAAATTTCTTGTCAAATTGTGAATAGACTCAGTCATATGATAACATTTTTTAAGAGTAAGCCATTAACTAAAAAAAAAAAAATCCTTCCTATCTCTGATACTAACCTTGCAAGTAAAAAGCAATGTAAAACACTAGAGTTTAAAATTCAAAGAAGCTTTCACCTCTGTATATTATTTGATAAAATGGCTTGTTTTCTAATAATTTTTTGCATTCAGGTGCTTTGCATACCAGTTTTTTAGTTGACAATAAAATTGCCATTATAATTTCATTCAACAAGGCTTAAACGCTCTAAATTTGTGATTATGTAGTTGACCGCAACTGAAAGGGCTTTATAACTTCCAAACAGCCTTAAAAATGTAATTGCTTGCTGATTTCTTCTTTCTAAATGGTAAGTCTTATTGTACAATATTAAGCCTGAAGGCTACATGGTAATTTATCTTTGCAAAGTTTGATAATTTCTGCAAAATGGTAATGACTATAGAGTTTTCGGTTTTGTACACTGAGCTAAAGGGCTAAATTCTTTTCCCTGAGCAGCCCTTGAGGATATCTGAATGGCTATTTTACTGTTAACATGGTTCTCTCTCTTACCCTCTTCTCACTTCCTTGCTCACAGTGTTAATGCTTAACATCACTTTAATATCATTTAGACCTGTCTGAGAACCATTAAATATTACAACTCATACTGAAAACTTTGGCCATTTTTGACAAGAATTAGAAAGAAGAATGCTAGCCTTATATAGAGGATAACACAAAATACAGGACAACAGAAAATCAAGTGTTTTTTGCAGAATTTGTAATGAATCCTAAATTGTGGATCCATCTGAAGTAATATTTACAACCCTGATGATTAAACTCAGTCTGTAAGGAAGTTTTCAGCCACCATAATTATTAGCCAAGGGCCAAAGCAAAGGAAAGATCCCAATAACATAGAAACATATAAACGCACAAATTTACATTTCCATATGAATTCAGTAGGGATTCGCATATTTTAAAAAAGCCATATTAGCTGATTAGTTATATGAATTATATCATACTCAGTTATATCAGTCTAAATATGCTTAATCTTCCTACTCAAACAAGAATAATTACAGCAATGTAAAACATTGTCTCAAATCCTTCAACATGCGTAAGATTTGTCTAATCACAGAAAGCTGTCACACTTTCTTAACTATGCTAATGTAGATAAAGCTAAACAATTTTCCAAGTATTGACTTCAGCTCTATTGTGTAGCAAGCCTTCTTAAATTGCCAAAATCTACATTAATTATAAGATAAGGCATAAATTCTGATCTGGTCAAATACAATATACACTTACAAACATGAAAATGACTAAACACTGTGTAGACAGATGGAAACACAAATCCATCTGCCAAAGATATCCAGGAACACCTGCATTAATAGCTTTGCCATCAGGAAAAAAAAAAAAAAAAGATTATTCAGTTAAGCAAGTCTGATGTATGGCTTACACAGTAGTTGATATAAAAAGGATTTGCCATTTTAAATGGATCTATGAATGATGATTAGTACTGTCTTTTTTTGATATATCAAACCAATTAGCTATGTTCTCTCAGGACAGAAAAGTACTACTGTCATGTAGCATATGTCGAAGATTTAATTTAAAAGTGTTCTTCCATCTGATTTGTTGTAACAGAACATTACTGTTTTCCCTGAAAAATCTAGAGAGAGAACAAGAAAATAAAAATGTGATCAAGTTATATTTAAGTCCTCATAAGTACAAGTCCGTTAGTGTATATTGATATTTCTCTTTCACCAACTTCTATCAAGTGAGGGCATTTTAATCTGCATTGTAGATGAAGGTACTTTGTTCCTTTTAACTGCTATTACTTAGCTTATGATCATGATTAGTGTTGGAAGATGCTATAATTAAAAAGATTAATTAGTAGTCAGAGCAATAGAAGCACATATCTTACATTAACAATGTATCAGATTCCAAGACTGAAGCTTTCAAGTAAAGAAATGAGATTAGAAAATCACAGTGCTTGATAGGTCAAGCAAGGATACGAAAATGGTTTTTTTCTTGTGGTTAGGAAGCTTCTGTGCTGATATGTAAAAATGGTAATGAGACTTCTTCCTCTACATCAGACCTTCTTTTTAAGTTTACAAAAACTCTTTAAGTGCTAATTAGGTAAGAACTCATCAAAAATCAAATTATGAACAATTAACACTCATTGTCACTGCTAAGGAAAAATAAAAGAAGGAAACATATTTGATAGCAAGCAGACTTTTACTGAGGAGTTTTACTTGAAATAAGTGCACATCAGTGTTGCACAATGAATTCAAAAATCCCAAATTGTAGCTTTTCCTTTATACAAATTAAACCATATTCAAGCAGAAACTACAAGTTCTTATGAAGAATAGCTAAAGATATACTACGTTTTATGTCATTGTTATTAGAAGCAAAAACTTCCCGAGTTAGCTAAAACTCTTGGCATTATTGTTCACATGTTGCCACGATTACATTCAAAGATGAGGTGTGTACGTGGAGGGGGGAGTTTGAGCATGTTTTTCCTGTTCTTTGTTAGTATGCACAAAATTGAGATCAACTGAACAGTGAAAATACGTTGCATTTCTGCTGTTTTTTTCTTAAAACTTTGCAAACAAATTTATTAACCGCCAAAGTACTGGCTTTATAAACTCAACAGGCACACACACCACCAAAATGACTTCTATATGTCCCCTGTCAGTGGAAATCTGTTCACCATTGCATATGTTTCTTAAATACCTGTGAAGATACCAAATTGATTTCTAGAAGACAATAAACTCTCATGAGCAACAAGAACACTGAATTTCTTGCAAAAACTAATTTCCAAGCCAGAAATGAAATGGAATTCTTTGTTATTTCAGTTGTCTTCTTGTGAGGACTTGGCAATGAGAGATGGTAAGGAAACTTGTTGATAAAATATAATGCTGATAAGAGATTTTATATCTTAGAAGGTTCTGTAGCAACAGAAACCACAGAGGACAGCAGCAAAGACCCAGGCAGACTATGACTGATATAAACAATTAATAATTTAATACATGGCCTTGTCACAGTTCTTATGTCTGTGATCCCTAGTAACATTTGTCTGTTTATGACTTTATTTTCTCTTCAAATTATCTTGCATGTTCTTTGCCACTTACTGGACTGATGTTCACCTAAATTAAGTAGCTTTTCAAATAATTAATACTGTTAAGAAACTACAGAATATTTAACTCTAAAAACCATATTATGTTAGAAGTTGTTCTATTTTATCAAGAAATGCATTTACACCTGCTGCTAATTTTACAGAACCATATGTCCTGTAAAGCACACATTTCTCACTTGATAGCTTTCATCTGTAGGGCTCTAGCCAGCCTGAAGTTTTCAGAAGTCTTTCTTCAAATTCCTGTGCCTTCCAAATGTAATCAGGTCATCCAAATTAATTAATATCTGTAGAAATTTCATGTCTTCTACAATTATCCTAAGAAACTACTGAAGTGTTGAAGGTGTTTTTAACCTACCTTCAGTTAAGCAGTCAAAAAAGTCCAAAGGATAGATGAAAGAAGTCTACATTTTATAATCTTTTCCCAGGAGTTCTAGCCATACTCACTTCAAAGTCCCAGAACTGGAAATCATTCATTCCCTAAGTGAGCTAACAAGCAAACCAACGAATCTTCTACACGTAGCATGGCATCCTCTACTTTTATTTAAGGTCAAATATTTATACAGAAGTTGACCAAATGTTAGAATTTCTTCTTCCTGAGAAGTTCAAATATAAAGTTCTATTTCAATATCAAACGCAGGATTTTAAAGTAGCTCATCAAAACCAAAAAATAATACTTTCATCCAACCATCATGTATTTCATATTAAATGAAGTAGAGCCTGAAGCCAGCTGTAGGTTCTATCTCTTCTTAAAGGCTAGGTTTGACAGTGACAGATGACTATCATTGCATCAAAATCCTCAGAGAGCTTGCAAATGAGATAAACTTTCCTGCTAAAAGCACCTGTGAAGGTAATTGTAAATTTGTAATTCTTCAAGAGGGTAGGGGGAACCTGAACAATTAAATGTATACTCACTAATTCAAGCCTTTTTGACAATGGAAAAAATAAGAACAGTATTAGATTTCTTGATAAGCACAGTAAACTTCCTTAACTATTAACTTGCTGTATTAGATAAATTAACAGTTCAGATGCTACAGTTTTAATTTATGATATTTTCTGTTATGAAGACAAATTTCCATCTGAAAAAGATGAGAGTAGGATCAGCAAACTGGAGAAATGGGTTAAGATTCTTCCTTTTAGAACACCTAAGAACATTCTAAGAAAATTAGACACTTAGTATCCTTCATCTTTTCATATTATGTTTCAGTGTAATCCAAAATATGGATTCCAAGGTTTAGGTTAAGAGTAGAATGAGTAGATTAGGCTGCTGTTGTTGTGTTATACCTTCCAGAAGACATTTATTCCTTTGAGTGAATCCACCTGCTCTGGTGTGGGGACCTCCAGGGGCTGCACACGTAGATCTGCTCCACCGTTACCTCCATGGGCTGCATGGGGACAGCCTGCCTGACCATGGCCTGCACGAGGGGATGCAGGGAAATCTCTGCTCTGGCACCTGGAGTACCTGCTCCCCCTCCTTCTTCACTGACCTTGGTGTCTGCAGAGTTGTTTCTCTCACATATTCTCACTCCTTCTGGCTGCTGTTACACAGCAGTTTTTACCCCTTCTTAGATGTGTGATCACAGAGGTGGTACCACCGTCACTAATGGGCTCAGCTTTACCCAGCAGCGGGTCCATCTTGGAGCTGGCTGGCATGGGCTGTATTGGACATAGGGGAAGCTTCTGGCATCTTCGCACAGAAGCCACCCCTGTAACATCCCCTGCTACCAAAACCCTGCAATGCTAAATTTTTTGTAAATAGACACAATTGCCATCATAACTGCTGAAGACAGCCCTTTACTAGACACAGATGCTTCCTAGCCTGGTAGAAGAAGTTAATGGGAGGCAAGAATTATTTGCACTTTAGTCCCCTTCAGGGAAAGACATTTGAGTATAACTGATTTAATAAATACTCTTCTCATATAGACATAAATTGAGTGAAGTTTAACAAACTATACCTTGAAGAGCCTAAACAGAGAAATTAAATCAAGTCCACTGAAATATCCTCATCACGCTTATAATAATTAATTTAATTTTACCTGCAGCCTTTGATAAGAATTATTTATAATTACATTTTTCACTACCCGTAAAGCTTTCTGCGCTACTGATCTAACAAATTAATTTTTCACTTTTCCCTGGCCACAAGGTATAACGTTACAAATAATGTGGAAGATCATCCTACTTTCCATTCTAACTACCCAACGTTAATCTGTTGTTACTTCTCGTTGACCTATTCTAGTCACAACTTTCAAAAAAGCCCTTCTCTGAAGTAATGGACAATAGATTTTTAGGAACTTCCAGAGACCCTGTGACCATCACACCACAGTAGAATGATCGTCTGTTAGAAGCTGAAATCAAATTCAGACATCCACTATGATGCCCAACCATCAGACACTTGAGTTTCAGAGTAGGAGTGTTCATGAACACTGGTTTTCATTTTCAAATGTTGCTTTTGAGACATCTGTTACATACCGTAGCAATGATCTAAAATGAGTGATTCTTCCTTTAACAAAGAGGGTGCTGGCTTACACTGCTAGCAAAAAATTTTGGGCCTCTTCAGTAAAGAACCAAAAATCTCTTGAAGCCCTGCTGTGCTCAGAAAAAGTCAACATGCAGTGCAAAGCTTTGTGACGTCAGGCTCTTCCCTCAGTCTTTTTTTTCTCAACATGACTAAGTGCCTGTGTTCCAAATGTGATCAATTATTTTATTATATCAGCCACTGACTACACTCAGATGTTATCAGCTCTTTGTGAGGAAGCTTGCAAAAGGAAAAGATACAGACTTCTGGGAAAATAGAGAGGCTGTCAAAGTAAAGGCAAGGATACACAATGTTCTTGGACGTATGTCCTCGGACGTATGTCCTCATCTATAAACAAGTGGTACTTGTACCATGTATGAAGCTTTGGAACTCCTTTACACTGGTGCAAAAACCAATTAAAGTTTATATTTTCTGGGCCTGGAGAGAAACAGAGTCTGACCCTGGAAATTAAAGTTTTGAAAAAGTTTGCAAATTCTAACCAAAACTTTCTACCCTTGTGGAAACTTTGACGCTTCCCAACATCATCTTTGATCACGTTGACATTGAAACAATCCTGAAATGAATGCAACAATTAACATTACTTTAATCACTATTATGAACCTCCTGAGAATAGTCACTGCAATAAAATTGGTATATTAAATATAAGAAAAAATAGTTGCAGGTGCAACTAAACATGATTAATGATCAGACAACAGCTTCCACATGAAAAGAATATTAAATTACACTCTTGTCAGAGCCAAGATTGTTAACACATTGGCTCTTTTGTTTGAATAGAGCATAGGGCACAAGGACAGAGAATCTTCGTAGATACCAAGCACTATTTGCACACTGGTTTACAAAACTTTCCACACGTTTAAAACATAGGTATTTGAAAACTTCACTGGGTAACAAACTATATGTAATGATACAGCATGATAGGGCACATCTGAGACTCTCTGAGGCAGCTTTCATATGAACTTTAATACACTATGCAATTTCCTTTATGGAAATAAAGAACTGGCAGACTTCTGTTGGAAATTATTTTGTAGATAATGGCGTCTGCTGTCTTCAAGACTGAAGACAGTGCTGTAAGTTTGTTATTTTGAGGCCTGGACTTAACTATCTGCCTGCTCACCTTCTAGCAAGTTTTTCTCCATAAAATGATGCAAAACAAAGAAAAATCGAACTTTTCTGGCGAAGGGGAAAAGAAAAATTGTAAGAAGTCGTAAAAATTATTTTTTTTAATTTTAGAATTGTTTATAGAATGAAACACATAAATTGTTGTTATCCTCATCTTGAAAAATATTTAAAATAAAACCCAAAACATCTGTACAAAAGTTGTAGCTGTTTTTTGGTCCTACTTTTTGCAGTTTGTGAGGAATTAGCTATCAGATGTACTTTTTTTAAATAATTTTGTAACATGTTTGCTGTGTTCGGTATGCACCAAGTTCCAACATTCTCAGTGCTTGCTTTCAGATACAATTACGAAATACTTATTAGGCAGATATGACTTTTAATTAACAACAGCATGTGGAACACTTATTATGGCACATGATAAATGCTTTATGTGTCTACCACTAAGGGTATATATGATAGTTTTACAACTGAAAATTATTGTATACACTTATACTGTTACAGAGGGATAAAAAAAAATAAATCTTGTTAAGCTAAGGGAGCCAACAGGGCACCGCTATTTCCCAGTTCTCTATTTTAATGTCTCAGTGAGCAGCAGCTCATTTAGACCATCTAATTCCTGAATGTAACACCAAAGTTTGTGCCTTCCTTCCACTTTACCCCTGCTGGTTTTCCTAACCATTACCACCGTGACTTGATACTGGAACACAAAAGCAGGCCTGAATAATTTATATTTAAAATTTTGACTAAGTACATGTAGTTTTAGCACTTTTTTTAGACTAGTATGTAGAAAGATAAAAACAGATCTAGCACATGTTTTCATGCCGACACATTCTTTGATTTTACAGACCTTAAAAATCACAGAAAACTGACGTTGGAGTGGGGTCATTTTTTTCTTTCACTCTCCCTCTTTTTTTTCCTGCTTATACCTCTTCTGCAAGTATGAAGTCATGTACTACGGCCTAATATTGTAAAAAGTATTGTCAAGATCAAGGGGGTAAAATTGTGATTTTTAAACAATTTAGGGAAGAGTGGAATTTATATTATTGCTTTATTTTTAATTATAATCCTAAATTCCTTACTTTACAGAACTATTGATAATAAAATATAATTTTCAATGGAATTCTTCATTTATAAATGTCTTCTGGCAGTGAATCTGTATTAGCTTCTTTCACTTTGTAGGCTGCAACAGAGATACGAGGGGTTATGATGTAAATAATCTTCCACAGACAAGTGTTCACAACTATTTCCACAACAGAGAGATTGTCTGAATCCCATACATATTTATGCATGCATGTTTTTGAAAATGTCAATCCTTGTACCTTAAAATCTGGAAAAAAATAATCTCAAAAATAAACACTGCTAAAAATTATGCTAAATGAGAAGAAACTACTAAATTGAAACACAGAGCAAAATAAGACTTAGTGGATCATAAAGAAGCTTGATTCAGATGTTAATCCTAGTTGGAAATATACTCTAAACACATTAAATGATATAATATATTGGCTTTAATTGCTTAGTGAATTATGAAAATGTTTAAATGTGACACAATTGAATCAGGAGGTAACTATCATTTAATATTAAATTTAAAAATATTTTTGAGTAATGGGTAGGACAATGTTTTTGGTATATTTATTAAAACAGTTATTTAAAAAAATCATTGCAGTTTTACAAAATATTATATACCTAATGGCTTAGTCTGGTTCTTAACTAACCCCTCCTGTTGGATTTGAAAAGACTCCCACCTATACTGAGCATGCAGATCTAGCAACAAGAACAGAGCCTATCATGAAGAATTTAACGTTAGCCTATAAATGCTAATATTTTTAAAATCAGATTTTCTTTATTGTTATTTTGAGTTACAGCAACTCAGGACAGACTACCATACTGTGGTGGTGAATTTTTCTACTTCTTCTCAGCAGCTACAAAGAAATTAACTAAACTAAGCTGACTTAAATGATACTTCTAATTTAAGACATATACTGTGGAACATTAAAGAACTTAACAAGACACAGGAAATTAAATTACCTTCAACAAAATTCACATATGTCCTCTTTGTCACCTATGTCAATTTATAGCTATTTATTTTATTTTCAAGGAAAAAAAAGGGTTTGATGAATAGTTTTTACGGAGTTACCCTCCCTTGCTAGTAAAAAGAAACTTAAATAGAGAAGCTAGAGCTAAAACAAACACTGCAATTTTAATTTTGCTTCATACTTACACTGTACATTACCAAACTGAGGTTATATTTACTTAAATATACTTACAATTTATGTGACACAGGATTGACAACTCTACACATTAATGACCTTTTTTCAGAGACATTGAAACAGTGGTTGTATTTCCTGCTTCATCATCTTTTTATTCATATTGTCAGTCACACACTTGGGATATCAGCCCTCGTGGTTGAAAAGCTGTGAACTTTCTAAAAGGAAGAAACGTTGTATTAAGAGGACAGAGATAAATCATGGTCTTAATCAGAGAAGAAACACACACACAAACACACACACATACATACACATAGGAATATAAATTACCATGGAAAAACTAACATTAAAAAAAGAAGGATCAGCTTTAATTCCCTGCCTGTGGGACAACTTGCTTAGTCAAAGAGCTGGAAAGATTTGGCATTTGAAATCTTGAATGGTTAGCGTGAAAGAGAGGGTTGGGTTTTTTTTTTTTTTGGGGGGGTTGGTAGTTTTTTGTTGACAATATTGTCAACTTCCTTTAAAACGGTGAATGATTACGTCAGATGGGTTTCCCTGAAATGTGGGGGAAACTGCTTCTTCTTCTGAGGGTAGTTGGGTATCTTGATGAAGCAGGTTTCAGAGACATAGGGCTGTCGGACAGAAAGAATAGATAACTCGCGTGAAAGAGGTGTAAGTCTGCAGCTCATAATGAGACAGAGATTTTGGGGAAAGCCATCAGATAGGGCTTGGAGGTGATGAAAAGGAATTTCCTAAAGCATTCTGCAGGAGTTGTTGGAACTCAGGAAGTCAGAGTTGGCTGAAAACAAGTTTGGAAACAAGGGCCTGTCCTGAAAGAACACAGGAGGTAAAGGGAAAGTTATTTATAAACTGTTTCTTCTTTCTTTCTGGCTCTTTGTCTCTAGTCAGTTTGAGATTGTTTTAAATGAAAAAAAATTATTATTAACATCTGCATTATAAGAAAAGTTCTGTTTGAGTTGTGGTCCTGTCAGAGAAGACCTATTTTCCTATATGGTTCTGTCTAAAATTACCCCCATTACTACGAGTCTTGGAAAAATTTCTGAGAGTACTGTACAGAGGTATCTGTAGAGATTTTTATCTTCTCTACAGCTGAGTGTTTTGATCACTTTCTTTTCTTCTTTAGACTTGATTTTTGATAACGTGCTAGCTAACAGACACTTAAAGCTAAGGGGGTGGTGAGGATTTTTTTCCTTTTAATGATGCGATCATCTATCTGACAAATTTATATGAATCCAACTTTCCGTTAATGACCATAAAATCATATTGTATGGCTTTATAATAATTATGATTTTTAACTTGTTGAATTTGAAACAGTGATTGCACGAAAGAGGAAGGTTGTGTCTTGGTTAATAATGTCTCTGCCATAATCCAGCAATGACATTCTAAAACAAATAAAAATATATACCCCTGTTTGAATAACATTATGAAACAGGAAGGATAGGTCAGGTCTTATAATATTTTGAAACAGGAAAGGTAAACCTGGTGTTATAAATTACAAATTAGTGGAAATAATTTCACTAAAGGAATTAAATAAGCCAAGGAAGGATGCGTGCCTCGGAACCAACTTGATTGTTTTGATAGAAGCAATCATAAAAGGCCAAACAGTATTTTGCTGTGCTCGTTTTCAGTTTCAGAAACCTCTTGCCGTGGAATGAGCGTAGAACAGACATTTTCTTTCATTTTACTGCGAATTTTTTTTTTTTTTTCTTTTTGGTCCAAGTTTTAAACCTTCATTCATAGAGGCCAGATTATTCTGGTCAAAATGTCATCCAATCATAACTGTAATGGAACCAAGGGAAAGGATTACACATGTATAGCCACCAAAAAGAGAAGATGTGCATTTACAACCCATAGCACTTGTGTAGCTAGATTGTAGGCATAATAAACAGCCACAGGAGGGAGGGAGAGACAAACAATTACTCTAATGGAGAGGGAGATATTGTGATTAACATTAAATACTACCCACGGTGAGTTATCTGTAGTAAGAATGACATACATGACAGCTATATAAGACACACTTGCCTTCTGGGGAGGAAAGATAGTGAGAATAATAAATAGCATATTCTACACGAGTAGAAGTTCCACAGATTTATGAAGGTGTAAGAATATGTCTGCTTTCCACCAAAGCCACAGTAATTTATTTTTGGTGAACCCACCTTTTCAGTGTCATTTTCAATTAGGAAATAAAACTAGCTGACATTACAGATAAGAATTGAAAAGGGAGAGAAAGAGGAATGGAGAAAAGAGGGAGGGGGAAATCCAGCACTAGAACCCCAAAACAGGCCAATTTGTTTTGGCCAATCATTACAGATAATGTTGAAAAGTGAAAGCCCTTCATTTTTTCATTAATACATTTGAAACAGAGACATTCTTCCATAGAAAACTGGATTTCTGAAAACACTGAACTTCAAGAAAATTCAAATAAAAAGAGTATGAAGAGCACAAATTATCACTTTATCCCTGAAGGCTGCTAGTTTGAAAAGTGCAGATGAGATCTCAGATTATGACATCTACAAGGAAAGTGTTGTATGACTTTAAGCTGCTTCCATGCTTGACTGAGCTGTTAAATCACATCCATTTTTTTGCAACAGATTTTTTTCTGAACTGGTATATGGGAGAAGTTAAAATTCATCAATAATCTGAGGTGAGCTTCTGCAATGTTTTCCTGCTTAACAATGAGGTTTTCACTATATGAATATCTGGCCACAAGATTGCAGTGGCTTTTGCTTGGGTTATTAGCATTTGATGTGTAACACGGTATTAGAATAAAGTTAGGTAATTAGGAAGCTATCAGGAAGGAAAACTTGATCTATTTGCTGGTGCTTATAACTGTACTCTTTTCTCATCAAAATCCTAGTCAATAAGTTATAAAATAAATGGAAGATTAAAACAATGTATTTAGTCAAACTAAATATATTCAGCAAGGATGTATATATCATAGCTCTCTTTTATTTTGTAATACAATTATGCACAAGGCCCACAAATGTGGAGAATACTCCATAACAGAAGACATGGCCCTGTCTTCCTTTTAATAAAAGGTTCACCCCAAGAAGTTCATGGAGTTTTTGAAAAATGTATATTTGAAGTACTCTTCAGTAGAGCTGCTCTTATTTAAAGCAAGTAAACGCTTAATAGTAATACATAGTAATACACTTTACTCAACCCCAATAACACAGGTGATCTCTTTTACATCTAATCCCTTATTCATTTGAATTAATCTAAACTAGACAGATATCCAAAGATAACTTAAAAGGAATTTTTTGGAAGAGGATTTTCATTATTTCAATATCCTGAAATTAATATCCATATCTAAGACTGAAAGTGTAAATACAAGAACATGCCTATCAGCCTCGCCTCCGTACCTGGGAAGATCATGGAACAGGTCCTCCTGGAAGCCATGCTGAGGCACCTGGAGGACAGTGAGGTAATTCAAGACAGCCAGCACGGCTTCACCAAGGGCAAGTCCTGCCTGACCAAATTGTTGGCTTTCTGTGAGGGAGTGACAATATCAGCGGATAAGGGAAGACCCATGGATGTCATCTATCTGGACTTCTTCAAGGCCTTTGACATGGTCCGCCCCCAAACATCCTTCTCTCTAAACTGGAGAGACATGGATTAGATGGGTAGACTGTTTGGTGGATAAGAAATTGGTTGGATGGTTGCTTAGAGAGGGTAGGAGTCAACTGCTCAATGTCCAGATGGAGATCAGCAACAAGTGGTGTCCCTCATGGGTCTGTTCTGGGGCCAGTGCAGTTTAATATCTTCGTCAATGACATAGATGATGGGATTGAGTGCACCCTCAGTAAGTTTGCAGATGACACCAAGCTGAGTGGTGAGGTTGACACCCCTGAGGGATGGGATGCTATCCAGAGGGACCTTGACAAGCTGGAGAAGTGGGTTTGTGAAAACCTCACGAGGTTCAACAAAGTCCTACACATGGCTTGGGTCAAAACCCAGTATTGATAAAGGCTGGGGGATGAAGGGATTGAGAGCAACCCTGCAGAGAAACACCTGGGTGTCGTGGTGGTTGAGAAGTTGGACATGAGCTGGCAATGTGTACCTGCAGCCCAGAAAGCCAACCAGATCCTGGGCTGCGTCACCAGTAGTGTTACCAGCAGGTCGAGGAAGGTGATCTTCCACCTCTACTCTGCTCTCATGAGACCCCACCTGGAGTACTGCATCCAGCTCTGGAGTCCTCAGCACAGGAAAGACATGGACCTGTTGGACCGAGTCCAGAGGAGGGCCATGAAGATGGTCAGAGGGCTGGAGCACCTCCCCTGTGAGGACAGATTGAGAGAGTTGGGGTTGTTCAGCCTGGAGAAGACAAGACTTGGAGGAGATCTGATAGCAGCCTTTCAGTACCTAAAGAGGGCTTATAAGAAAGATGGAGATAGACTTTTTAACAGGGTCTGTAGCAATAGGACAAGGGGTAATAGTTTTAAACTGAAAGAGAAGAGGTTTAGACTAGATATAAGGAAGAAATATTTTACACTTAGGGTGGTGAAACACTGGAACAGGTTGCCCAGGGAGGTGGTAGATGCCCCATCCCTGGAAACACTCAAGGTCAGTTTGTATGGGGCTCTGGGCAACCTGATCTAGTGGAAGGTGTCCCTGCTTACAGGAAGGGGGTTGGACTAGATGACCTCGATGCTCCCTTCCAACTCAAACTATTCTATGATTCTATCATTTTATGCAACTTAATTGAGACTGATCAACCATTATAATTTGATCAAATATTTTGTTGATGACAGACTCCCAAGCATTCAGTTTCAGTTGATGATTTATTAAAATCTATGCTTTTTAAAAAATTTCTGTATCTGTGGATGAAGATACAAGTCCTGTCTTCAAACAAAATGAAGTCTGAAAACTGATAAACAGTAACAAAATTAGTAAGACAAGGGGCATTAAAAGTTGAAGGAAACACTTTTTGTTAAATTCAAATCTTCAACTATAGGACTCAGATGCATCGATTAAGATGACTTCTCTGGCCTTATTGAATTACTGATGTTGACAAAGAGAGAAAACTGAATGCTAACTTAGACTGCAATTTAGCTTCTCTTTTATTTCCGTAGGACTCTCAAAATCCTAGACACCAAACTTTGATGATATCACTACCCTTCTCTAAACCTGCAGATTGTTTTTTTGTTATTTTTACTGGTATTACATACACAGATAAAAAGAGTATATGTTACATGTCCTAGTATTTTTCTTTTTGTAAGGTGTGTAAAGACTTGTGTTACGTAGCAGGTGAAAAGAGGAAAAATTCATATTCCCTAACACCTTCAAAGTTGCTATGTGTAACAGATGTGCCACTTCCTCTGAACGGTTTCTTTTATATATAGTAGCGGCGAACAAATCTGAAGATGTTATTGGAATACAATTTCACTGTCATTAAAAATCTTATGGATTTTGAATACTGCTGTTCCTCTTTAAGATGTTATTGCCAGACCGCCTACTCTTCTGCATTCATAATGCTTTAACTCAGTGAAAAAACCATTTTTTTTTAATCTCAGGCAAGGTGTACATGTCTTAAACTTTCCACATAACACTAAGAAAAGGTTAGTAATGTCTAGTACTGATAAGTTACAGAAGATCACAAATACCATTTAAAAAATTGATAGTAGGCATACCATTATTCGCTTCTGTTATTTTCATCTTCAAGCATTTCCATAGTAGCTGCTTCTGGATTCCCTTCCGTCCTTGGTTTCAGCTGGGATAGAGTTAATTTTCTTCCTAGTAGCTGGTATAGCGTTGTGTTTTGAATTTAATATGAAAATAATGTCGATAACACACTGATGTTTTGGTTGTTGCTAAGTAGTGCTTATGCTAATTCAAGGACTTTTCAGCTTCCCGTGTTCTGCCAGTGAGGAGGTGCACAAGAAACTGGGAGGCAGCATGGCCAGGACAGCTGACCCAAACTGGCCAAAGGGATATTACATACCATAGGAAGTCACGCTCAGTAAATGAACTGGGGGGAGTTAAACAATGACACGTTTTAAAAATCAAAATAAAAGAAAAAAAATTATGACAGTCTTTAGTAATTAGGAGCTTATTAATCAAATTTGTTCATTTTGCCAATTTTCCTCTGTTGAAATGGACCCCGCCTTTAACTAATGTATGATAGTGCTGATATCAGAGGATATTTTAGTCACTGAGTACTGATGACAGGTGGTTTCCCTGTTAAATCAAATTGTTATCTGACAGCATATTGTCTTCAAGAGTACCTTGATTAGGATTCAAAGGTAGAAGGCATATGGTAGAGTAATGTGAAAATCATGTTCATTTCTTGGAACCGTCACTAGTTCAGAACAGATAAACTACTGACTTTACTTCCCAGTTGTAACTGGAAAAGTGAGCATTTGAATCTAATTTTTCTCCCCTTGCTTAGCTGGAGTTTTACATGTAAAAATATGGAGAAAAAAGAGTGCATGGGCACTGTCAATATTTGCTAACAAAAATACTCCTATTCCATGGCCACATAGTTGATTATGCAGATTTATAGATTTATCTGTGCAATGTTTCAAAAAATGTAAACATTGTGTAAGAATTAAATTGTTGCATTCTAGGTTCCTTATTAAGATTTCTATTAACCGTTGGTGGTGTTCGTTAATAGGCTGTGTCATAACACATTCAGATCTTAACTCTGATTAATTGCTATTTTGCCTAATTTGAAGAAAAGATCTGCATAAAAATGGGTAAGTTTTTTTAAAGAGAAAATAAAAGCGGCATTAGAAAGAAATAAATCCTTGTACGTACAGAGTATTTAAAGATCTGTGTTAAAGAATGCAGGAAATACAGAGGAAATACAACCAAAAAAGTCAAAAGGAATCTATTATAGCTAAAGAGCAAGACAAAGTAGATTAAAAGTGGGGAAGGAATCCTTCACTGAATTTCTAAATTAAAAAAAAAAAAAAAAAAAAAGAAGGATCTGTCTTAAACTCAGAAAAATTAAACGTAAATGCATACAAAGTCAGGCCAAAACCAGTTTGGGAAACACATAAGATGAAGCATAAAATGTCTTTGTTCAAATATATAAATGCAAGAAGCCTTCCAAAGAGTTTCTGTGAAGCCAACAGACAATAAAGATATAAAATAAATACACTACTACAGAAGAAAAATTGGAATGACTTTCTTATATATTTATTTCTGGTGCAAGAACTTCAAAGAGATACATCAGTCTTCATCAAGGACTCATTAGCTGATCTCTCCTAAACAAGGAGTCAGTAGGAGCAGCTACAGAGCAAACAGACAAATGTAAAAAATGGAGTAAATAAATGCAACAGCTGCTAGGAGTAGGTAGTATTTTACCTGTAGCTGTAAAGGAACTGAAATATTAAATAGCTAATCTACTATTATGTAAAATTACACAATTGCTTTTCTAAGATTCCATAAGGCTGAACAACTGTAACTGGTAAGCCTGATATTTCTATCAGGCAAATTAATAGGATATATAATAAAGAACTTCCCACAGTGAAGTTCACCCATGAAGTTCCACCAGGTCTGTACTGCTTAGTGCACATGTTCACAATGTGAAAAAGAGCTGTTTGCGCATATAGAAATGGGCTCAGAGCCTTACTGTCACCGTTCAGGAATGAGAAACCTGAGTTATGATAAGTAGTTCTATGAAAATACCACCTCATTAGCAGCCAGAAGAACAAACTGAATCCTAGAAGCCATTGCGAAAGAAATAGCAAATAAAAAAATGACATTACTATGCAGCTGTAGAAATGGATGGAATCCGTGGGACACCCATACAGTAAATCTCTCTTCCTCTATCTCAAGACAGATACAGTAAAGCTGCAAAGGATTTAAAGAAGACACCAAGGATGGACAAAAGTATGTAGCATGTTCCGTATGGAGAACAATTGAATAGATTAAGGTGAAAAAATTGTGAACAAGGGAGAAGACCATGGGAAGCTATTTAATGGTATGAGATCTGGAGAGCTGAACAGTGACAATGGACCACCATTCCCTTCATTACACAAAGCATCTTCTAATTTTCCTCTTCCTTAAATATTTTTCTACTCATTTTATGCAGTATACACGGTGCAAACACATTTGCTGCATAAGCCTTCACACCATTAGGTTTTAAGCTTGTGTGATTTACAGACACATATCAGAGAACATATCATGACGTGTTATGGCCTCCTTTTTCTACTAAAAATCCCAGAACAGTTACTCCCCTGATGTCTGTTAGTACTGCTTTTAGAATTTTACTTTGTTCCCGACTAATGAGGAAAAAGAAGGAAAAATGCTTATTTTGTCCTGTTTCTTGAAGATACGATGTCAAGGAATGGACTAGCCTTGAAGATGTTGGAGAAATTTCACCATAGAAGGCTAGCTAGTAATATTCAGGACTATAAGAATAAAGAAATATATTTTTTTAAGAAGGTGTAAGAGAGAGGTAATGGCAGCAACTTCAGAAGATCAGCATCTCAAAGGGGAGATTAATGTTTAGAAATAAAATTCAGGAACATTTAAATCTTGTTCCTGGCCTTATGAAGTCTTATGGAGGGTTTTTTTCCAGAGCTTCAGTCTATATCAACTCTGCTACATGTTCATACATGTGAAATAAGAAAAGATACACGGCAACCTGTAGCCCTAAACATTATCTGTCTCCTAATATATGTATGGATCTTTGTGAGTGTAAAGAAGAATCCTTTCCTTTCATTCCTTCTTGATACTTCCCATCTTCTGTGTATTAATCACTTCTTTTACCTCCATGGAAAAAAAAACCAAACCTAAACTCAGCAAGTCATTAACTGTGTGTTTGTGCTTACTTTTCTGTCCATGCGTTTGCTTTTCATTATATTTCATTGAAAAGATATCACGAAATTTGCAATTGTACCTGTGGTTGAAACTTGTTGTTCTGTTTGGGTTTTTTTTTCGCAGTGAGTGAGATCCTGTATCTAACAGGTAGTGCTGAACACAGATGGTATTTAGTAGAGATCAGATTTGATGTATATGGAAAATCATAGAAGTGCAAGCATTTTAATCTCATATGAGAAGTCAAGTCAGTCCTTTGAGCTCCCAGAAGGTATTCAGAGTCATTTCAGAGTTCTGATTTTATTCCTGTTTTCCAGTTGCTGATTCACAAAAGATAATATTTTAGTACAGGGATCTGCACTCCATGGAACTGTGTATAAGGTTCTTGGTACTGGCTGAATGTAAAGGAATTCAAAGTGCTGTGTAAGCAAATTTAAGTCCAAGCAGTGTTCATGACCTAAACATTACATCATCATTGCAGGAGTGTTTGGTCACCTGTTGCTGTATTTTCAACTTTGACTGATTGAGTCACAGTTTTAGGGTTTTCTAAGTAACAGTAAGTAAGGCAGAAAGGGTCTGATTTAGGGACTGGCGAGAACAGAGGCATCGTTGTTTTAATGGACAGCAGGAGACTGCACCTCTTTTCCCCATCTACATTAACTGACAGTCCATTTCAGCAACGACTGATACCTTAGATCCAGTCTATTAAATAGTAAGGCTGCACATACTGCTAGTTTTATCTGTCTATTGGTACTAAATCCACATTAATCCCTACTGTGGAACTGGAAATGGAATTTGGAAAGGGCCAGGAGAATTCAGACTATTGATTTACAAGCCAGGGCTCACTGAAGTTGCTCTGCTACTAACCAGGACTGATTACTTTTAAAATGCACAAGCTGGGGCAGACATTATCTATGTTCTTCTTCAGCACACTAGTCTGAAGTATCTGAGGATTTTTTTTCTTCTCATATCTTAAAGTAAAAATGATTTACTTTCTTAAAACAGCTTTGATTTTTGCGTGTGCTCTACAAGGAAAAAAAAACTTCCTAATAGTACTGTATTTACTTATTTTCCTTCCTTTTTCCTCATTAGTTTGACTTAGGTGCAGTTGTAAAGAAAGGGAATAAATGCATTTAGTATTTGGTGTAATGCCTTAGTGCAAAATATAAACTGAGGACTTCGAAAATACACAATTAAAGCCTTTTGCTAACTGTTAAAAACATTCAGCAAAGATTTGTTTGAATTAGAAACTTAGATCCAAATGCTTCTAGGAAACTAGAACTCAGATCTGAAATCCACTGTTGTGCTCATCTGTGCACGGACAAGAAAGTAAGTGGAAGATAAAACTATTTGTTCTAAACACACAGGTACTTTGGGGCTTGAATACACATTTTGTTTTGCTAATGTGTTACAGTAAAACGCACATGTGCATTTGCAGAGATACCTCAGAAAAAGTTGTGATATATTGTCTTATTTATTGCCTTAACACTCTATATTAATGTAAAATCTTAAAATTAGTTACTACAAACAAGAAGATTTGACTCTTTGATGTTGGAGGAAAAACTCTGCTAATACTTAGGAAAAGGTGCAAGCAGAAATCCCAGCGGAACCTCATGGAAGAACAATCCCAAATCTGAAACGGATGTTTTATAAGAACAATTACTCTTCTCTAAATTAGTGATACTTTTACTACTGAGGGTAATCGGATGTCGGGTTTACGTCTGTATGGATTTTCCATTTCCAACATGAAAAATATTTACTGCTTTTAATTAATTTAGGGAAAAATTTGTTTTAAATTTTATGGGAGTTGTATGTATTTAGAAGAGTGCTGAACATAAGAGGAGAAAGAAAGAGGTAAAACTTGGAAATAGTTTCAGTGTTTTTAATTCCAGGTATTGTTACTCAAGATTTGTCCAAAACTGGAAATGCTTGCCTGGTTGCAGATGTATGTCTTGTTTTGTGAATCATTTATACCTTTATATAAGGCTTAACATGATGGCATTATGCCTTCCAAGTGTCACCGTCCTGTTAGTACAGATAAATAATAATATGGTAAAAACTTAGTCTATGAATGTTCTAGGCCTTAAACATTGCTTTGAAATAGACTTATTGGTATTCTGCATGGAGAATGTATTTCTGATTTAACATATCAAAAATCAGAATCAACTCTAATGGCTTTTGAGATTGATGAAGGCTAAAACACCTAAGATATTCAGCATTTTCAGTAGTATAGCAAAAGCTTCCAAACTTCTGAATGGTTGGAAAAAGACAAAGCTTTTCAAGATCTACCTATTGCAAATATGCTATACTTAGTCCATTTCTAGAGCAGGATGAAGGAAAGAATATTAAAGGCTTCTTCGTTAGGACCATTTTGTAAACTTCATAATTTAATTATTTTCTTTTAAATTCATTTCTGGAACCCGTATCGAAAAGGAAATCTGGATACCGTATTAGGCACGAAGTGGTTCCAGTAACACCCAGCTGGGTTGAGGCCATTAAAAGCCAATCTTGGCACATCTATGACAAGGGACATTCTGTTGGGCTGGAAATTGATGAATTGATGTGAAATTATAAGTAATTAGCTGCCACACTTTCATAAGCCCAGTGAAAATTATTTAAAAATATCTAACAGCTGTTGGCTAACAAAGAGAAATATTTTCATTGCTGCAGAACATTTTAAGTGCCACAAACAAAAATGTTAGCATTCTATGAAGGGTAGCTGCTACCTGACAGCAGCAAGATCACAAAAGATGGTGCTGAAGAACAGCTGTCATCAAAATGTGGGCAACAGATGTGTGAATCTAAAAAAGTACCCACCACATACTGCAGCCTGAGTTTCTCTAAAGCGATTATACATATGACCAGTTAAGCTCAGTTGAGCACTTCTCCCTCTTGTTAGCATCTCGTTAGGTGCACTAGAGTATTACACATACGTATGACTGTCCCCTACTTTCTTCCCTCTTTTTTGGCATTGATGAAACAGTCCTTCAACTGAAATGCTGTATAGAATCATAGAATCATAGAATCATAGAATCATTAAGGTTGGAAAAGACCTCAAGGATCATCAAGTCCGACCATCAACCCACACCACCTAACTCACTAAAATAGGATAGGATACCAGTATTCTGCATTTTGATGAAGTGTCTTTGGTGTGAACTCCTAAGGAGTATTCTATGGACAATATTGCATGCTAGCTGGAGGTGGCACATAATGATTGTAAAATAAGTGTTACCACTGCTGCTTTAATTTACACTTTGGGTTTGTTTTGTTCTTCCCTTGCATGTGCTAGCAGCATGTTTCTATCAGGTTTATGAGTTCCCATGATAAACAGCCAATCGCAGTAAACTTGACATCCCTCTCCAAATCCCAAATTAAAACAATTCTTCTCACCATAAGGTTACGCTGCTTTACATGTATTATTACATTTTCTTTGCTGTGTTCTTGATCTCAGCTTAAACAACTGTCTATGATGGTGCATTATGAATCCTGAACGTAAATGTTACATAGCTTCTATCTCATTGTTTGATGCTGAAAAAACTTTCATTTTTCTCCCACCAAAATCATGAACTTTGCTGTACAGCAATGCTAGTGCTGAAAGCAGATACAAACGTAGATAGACAAGATTATGCCTGTAATGTATTACTAACAAATCTGAGAAGTAACTTACATAAAAGGAAGCAATACCAGTCTTCAAAAAGGTCCTTCAAGAAAGTCCAAGTTGATTTTGACAAAATATCAACTTGTGTAACAAACCACTTTCTCTTTTCCTCCCTTACAACTTCTCTCTGGAGAAAACATCTCAATGTGTGTTCAGACTCACTCTGACATATAGGGAAAATAAGACATCTATTTACTTGCTACAGCAAACAGTCATTTAAGAAATGCTAACATCCTGCAATAGCTCTTCCAGTGACGGTAGAGTTAGGTGCATTGAGATACTGATGTGCTACCTTTCTATTTGCCTGATTAGCAAAAAGGGTATACACAGCCCGTGACTCGCAATAAGAAAAAACAAATTTCAGTTTCTGAGATTTTTTGTAGAGACCTGCGAAAATTAAACAACCTGAGGGGTACCTTAGTACTAATTCTCCCCTCACAAATATAACTAAGCAAGTGATTCAAGCAGAAAGCTGCTACTGAGGGGAGGGAACACTAAAAACAAACAAACAAACAAATCAAAAAACCAAAAACCCCACAGAAAAACCCAAACCACAGAAAAGAAAACATTGACAAAATTTTTCAAATTTTTCAAATTTAGAAAGCCTGAGCCATCCATAGCATTCAAGGATACTTCTTCATGTGGACAATGTTGCCCTCCTAAACCTGAGAATAGTGCTGCAGGAGGTAGATGTTATTTTTCCTCTCTTCAAATTTTACTTTGTTTGTACTTCAGTGTCTGCAGGCAGGACAATTGAGAATCTGGCCACCTGTAAAAAACAGCATAACAATAGGACCATATAATAGACCCCACTCTAATTACTTGCTGTTCTCCACAGATATTCTGGCTATGGAAGCCATGTCAGAACTGATGTTCTTAACGCCCACTAGCTGTGCCTGTCACTACGTCTATGTAAATATTGCAGGGTTAAGGGCAGTGTAACTGTATGACTGTATGCTCTACCACCCAATGCATGTGCAGCAGATTGAGTAGTGGTTGTGTAAGGGAAAAGAGCAATTTTATCTTCCCAGATAAATTCCCTGGGATCTGAGCTTCCACTTCTGTCAGACTTATTAACTGACATTTAGAAAATATGTTTGCATTTTTCCTGTGAGGCAGAATAAATGACAAAAACAATTAATTAAACATGTAAAATACTTCCAGTGAAAAAGAAAATTATGAAAATTTACTCAGTACTGAAATTTTGATTCAAAGGAAGTACTATCTGCAGTCACTAACTAAACTACATCTTGGAAGTCTGAAATTCATAAGCATGAATACAGATAGCCTGCCTTAAAGGATAAAAGATATATTTTTCTGTTCCCCTAATAGTAATAGTAAATAAATGCCTATATGGAGCACCTACAATTAAAACATATACGTATGTATAACATATGGTGAAGTTCCTAATGACTGGAAAAGGGGAAATATAACCCCCGTTTTTAAAAAGGGAAAAAAGGAAGACTCGGGGAACCGGTCAGTCTCACCTCTGTGCCTGGCAAGATCATGGAACAGATCCTCCCAGAAACTATGCTAAGGTACATGGAAAATAAGGAGGTGACTGGCGACAGCCTGCAAGGCTTCACCAAGGGCAAATCGTGCCTGACAAATTTAGTTGCCTCCCACAACGGGGCTACAGCATTGGTGGACAGGGGAAGACCTAATCTACCTGGACTTGTGCAAAGCCTTTGACACTGTCCCACATGACATCCTTCTCTCTAAATTGGAAAGACATGGATTTGACAGAAGGAACACACAGTGGATAAGAAATTGGCTGGAAGGTTGCACTCAAAGAGTTGTGGTCAACGGCTAGATGTCCAAGATGATCGAAGGCCTGGAACACCTCTGCTGTGAGAGAGTTGGGTTGGCCTAGAGAAGAGAAGGCTTCAGGGGGACCTTATAGCGGCCTTGCAGTACCTGAAGGGGGCTACAGGAGAGATGGGAGGGACTCTTGATCAGGGAGTGTAGAGATAGGAAGAGGCTTAACGGTTATAAACTGAAAGGATAGATTTACATCAGATATTAGGAGGAAGTTTTTCACTGTGAGGGTGGTGAGGCAGTGGCCCAGGTTGCCCAGAGAAGCTGTGGATGCCCCATCCCTGGAGGGGTTCAAGGCCAGGCTGGATGAGGCTTTGAGCAACTTGGTCCAGGGGAAGGTGTCCCAGCCCATGGCAGGGGGGTTGGAACTGGATGATCTTTAAGGTCCTTTCCAACCCAAACCATTCTGTGATTCTCTGAAGATTCTGTGATTCAAGAGAAAGATGTACAGCCATCTCAGTGAGATCTATTTTTCACAAATCAGTTATTACGTAATCTGGAGATGCTTGGATTTTGTTGGTTTTGTTTGTTCACATCCCCTTTAGCTCTTCCTTGATATTCTTCCAAAGAAAATCCTTGTAGAAAGTAAGCATGGCAGTTTCAGAGATAATTCACAGTGAGGTAATAAGAAGATTGTTTTGTGTTATTGTCTTCCCTCATTAGCTGAAACTTCAAGAAATAACTTTTGAACATATTGTAATTCAGCCTCATTTATTTAATAGCCTTGATGGAAACTAAGGAAATATTTGCATAAACTGTCAAAAGAAACAGGCTGGCTGATTTTAAAGGACACAGGCCAGCTAGTATCACTCTTTATTGCCATCTGGTCTGGAAAACTAGCCAAAAACATGATCTGTAAAGCTCCTAGAATTCAGGTTGCAGTCCCTGGTCTGGTGAAATACAAGACACTTCATTGTTCTCCACACATTCAGAAACCAATTTTGTAATTTTTGCATGTAAGCAATGCAGAGGCAGATCATATTGTTAGGGAAAAAAAGACAAGTACATTGTTATTTGAGGAAAAAGTTATCTCAAGCTCAGAGGAGTGACATAAAGGACAGCGACAGAGAGCACATCATTACTAGCTGTCCCAGATAAATATTTTACACCCATAGTGGTACAACATTAATATTGATGATATATTGATATTTCCCACATTTGCTATATAAATTAGTGAACTACTGAAGCAAACAGCCAGGAGGAATGGGATGATTTCTTACTCTCTGTCTTCCCCAATTTGCTGACTTCCCAAGGCTATACATTGTCAAGAATAACAAATGGAATTCATGTGGCTCCCTTATTAACATGCATTAGCTGTGTCAGAGAGTCCCTCATGGTTTATTAGGGTCAGCTCAAGAGAATTTCCATATCTTCTGATAATCTTTCTCTTACTTAAAGAAAATTGACAGAGAATTAGGACACCTTTAAGGAAAAAGCTTTTCAGATTTTTTTTTTTTTTTTTGGTCTCTTGTAACAAAAGTTGTAAAAACAGGTTCAACCAACTAACTTGCCCATGAATAACATTTTACTGACCACTTTTGTCAAATGAGTTCACCTTATGAAACTTATATATCATTTGTATTTTCTAATTATGTTGCTTAAGAATGCTCTAGATTGTCTATCACTTTTGGTCATAATGGGTTTCCTGACTTCTGGAGGTTGCACTCTCTGTTCTTTTTGTTTATGATATCCATAGTGCTCACTGTTCCTGTTTTTTGTTTGTTTGCAGTAGATTCTATCCAATGTAGTCAAGTTTACCCTACCAGGTGCTGCACAGAAACATTGCAAGATAAGCCTCAGCTAAGTTCGTAATCTAACGGAAAAAGTGGAGAAAGACAATGCTGCATCTTACCAAAGATATATACAGCTCAGTGCCACCTCAGGACAGAAGAATATTTTACTTGCTGTATTGTTGATCACTTAGGAGAAAATTCTTAAACGAAGTATTAACACTTTTTACCGTAGAACAGTCAAGGTTTTGAAATATCTCTTTTTTGTTTTGTTTTGTTTTGGGGGCTTGAGGTTTTTTTGGTTTTGTTGGTGTTTTTTTGGTTTTTGGTTTTTCCCTGTCATTTTTCCCTGTCCAACCAACACTGCAGTATTTACTAATTAAAAAAAAAAAAAAACCCTTATATTTAGCTTCTCTCTGGCAAGAGTTGGAAGAGTGAATGTTTTTACTAATGGTTGAGATACCTACGAAGAAAGAACCACACATATAATCAAGCCAAGCAATCCAGCATAAATTTACAATTGGCTTGATTTGATTGTTTTTATTGACAGTTTATGGCTAGTGGAGATTTTTACTCATAAATGTTACTATCTAATTTGATGTCTATGTACAGTGTATTAATTTCTCTCTCTTACGGAGACTTCTCTTATTCTGCTAACCATTTCCAAAGCTCATTAGCACAGTGCTGTAGATATGATTACACTTTCAGTTGGCACAGCATTTTTCTGTTGATTGCAAGGTGGTAAACAGCTCCCTTTCGTGCCTTTCACTCTCATCTGGAGCACAGAACCTAACTGCTGTGACCACTTATGTGACAAATTTGGCAGATGCAAGATCCCAGATGGAAAGCTCTCAAATTTGTGTTTCCAGTGTAGCAGCTGGGTATATGATTGGCTTCCTGGCTGACTCCTTACAAGATCTCCTGGCTTGCTTCTACACATTTTCCAGTTATAGCAGCTGCAGTGAGAGTTCTGGAGCTGGGTTATACTGCACTATTGACAGGGCCTCCTAATTTACATCATCTACTGAAGTTATAAATTCCTTTAATTAAACAAAACCCCAACATTCTATCACCTAACAACATCATATTGACCAGAGAGTTAGTCTGTTTCAATCCACAGCTATTCTGCTCCCCTGTTTGACAGTGACTGTTTACTGAGGAGGTGGAGCATCTGCTTGGCAGTTAGGAGTCACATTTAATTCTCTGTCCTATAATAGTTGACAGGATTAATAATCTTTAAAAGTATTGACTTAGGACAAAACATACTCAGTGCAGGGAACTATATTTTCACTAATACTCCTGAACTTGCCGTAGACCTGTTCAATTGCAAATGATGGCTTTCTTTGTGTAGGGACTAAGAGAGTGCATTTGTGTTTCTAACTTTCATTCAGTTGGCAAAATAAATTAGGGTACAACATTAGAATAAGCAAAGGAATTTCATATGGACATTCAGTAATCTTTGTATCGTGTGTTATTTTGCTTGTGACAAAGTTGTGTTCTTTAAAAATACAGGGTATATCTAGAAAGCAACCTCTTTCAAATCCTTTAGAAAATCTCTGCATAGTCAGAGAGTGAATTAAAATTTGTGTATTAGGAATTTAGATAGTTCCAAGTTCAAGAAAAATGAATGGTACTTTTAAAGTGCTACGCAAAGCCTTCAGTTTCATCCAAACAGAATGAAGTTTATGTGCACTTTATGTAGTACATTTTCTTGTTAAATTAAAACCAAAACAAACCAAAACCCCCCAAAACCCTCACAAACATCAGTAACTGTACGAAAGTGTCTCTTTCCTGTTATGCCTTTCTTTTGAACTTTGAAACTCCCAGGGATTTATTTCTGTTATTCAGGAATATAAAACAACATTTCTGCATACTGAAATGGCATTCGAACACGACCATTAATAAACATAACAAGTGACTTTAAACAGCATGAAGAACAGCGATAGAAGTCCTAGTTCCTCATCCCATGCAATGGAAGTAATTCAGTAAGGGGTAAAATCATATAACATGTGTGTTCTTAGTGACTTGACTGTTGAATGTGCGCAAATCTCAGGATGAACTGTGGATTTGAGACCTTCAGCTGTCTTCAAATATGTGTACAACTTGAAGACTCAGTAAGTGTTGTAGTTAAGATGCACTAACTTCCTTCCTTAGAACATATCACAGCAGAATTGTGAAAGTTACAGAATTCTACATTAGTTCCAGCAAGGCTTCAGATTCAATTTTTTTTTTTTGTGAAGTGTTCCATTGCATGTATGTCTCCTAGAGAAAAAAGAGCTCTCATTCTTTTTATTTGTTATGCAGTGATCCCAAATTTCAACCGCTGACTTATGATAATGACTACATGACTCCTTTTTTTTCTGCCACTTAGTTTGCTGGTTTGCCTTTACACAGTAGTCACGATGACGGGGATGAAAAACAAAATCTTTTTCCTCTCTGAATTGATACTACTGTCCATGATGTATTTAGGTTATTGTATCTGATAATATGCTTAGCCTTGTGGATTTCACAGTTCTTGTCCTTGTTTCAATAGCAACAGTATTTCTCCAAGTACTTAAAATTTTAGTTTTATCTTCTGGATTTTTTTAAGCAGTGCCATAAACAAAAGGCATGAAAAAAAATTTACAGTGAGTTCTGTAGACAAGATTTTTGGAAAATGAGGAATATGTATAAAGAGAAAACTTGACAACTTGTGAAGATTTACCCATAATAGCCTTTCCATGAATTGCCATTTAGAGATTTAAAAAAAAAAACCAACACCAGTTCTCTCAAAAACTGATGGTGTTACAGTTAAGAAAGCTTAAGCAAAGCTATATGCAAGTTTAAAAAACAAGCAATTTCTTGGCATGAGGTTTCCTTTATTTTAAAGCTACTGAGGGAAAAAAAGCCTTGACATTTTCATTGGTTTGTGATATGGCTTAGGTGGACATTTTGTAAAAAAATTCTGAAGCAATCAAGAGTCATGCTAGAATGCAAGACATGCTGTGCTCTTAAGATAGTGGAGAAAAGATTGTGTGGAAATCAAAGTTTATTCACCATTGAATATTTCAAACAAATTAAGTATTTTTAGGGTCTGTAACAGAATCTGATGTCTCATACGGTGATACAAATCCACTGAGACTAAAAGAGTTTTTCCAGAGTTGCGTTGATATCAGCGTTTAGTGTCTGGCTCTAATAGTGATCACGCTCTGTTTTATTATCTTTTAAGATATTTAATACTACTCTTGTCATTCAGTAGTTTACTATCTTGTGTTAATTACACCTTCTAAATACTGGCAGTTATCTATGTCTGGTGTTGTAGTAAAGGCCATTGTGTTGCTGAAAGTTTGACTTGGCAGGTAAGATATAAAACTGAAGCCTTATCACTCTTATAGAATCATAGAATCATAGAACGGTTTGGGTTGGAAAGGACCTTAAAGATCATC
>NW_010137928.1:41397-47967 GCF_000699245.1 Pterocles gutturalis
CCTTCTCCTCAGGGCTGCTCTCTATCCATTCTCCGCCCAGCCTGTGTTTGTGCTTGGGATTGCCGCAACCCGTTAAATTTGATTAGGTTTGCACAGGCCCACCTCTCCAGCCTGTCCAGGTCCCTCTGGATGGCATCCCTTCCCTCCAGCGTGTCACCACACCACACAGCTTGGTGTCATCGGCAAACTCGCTGAGGGTGCACTCAATCCCACTGTCCATGTCTCCAACAAAGGTGTTAAACAACACTGGTCCCAGTACCGACCCCTGCGGAACACCACTTGTCACCAGTCTCCACTTGGACACTGAGCCATTGACCACAACTCTTTGAGCGCAGCTGTCTAGCCAATTCCTTATCCAGCCAGTGGTCCTTCCATCAAATCCATGTCCTTCTAACTTAGAGACAAGGCTGTCATGTGCTAAAGATCTTATAACATTGATTTGCAAGAATAATATGGTACCATCAGCTTCTTGTATAAACTGCAGTTTGCTTAATTACATCTGCCTTCTTAAATTCCTTCTGTGGAGTCATTTTGATAAGACATTTATCACTTTCTGTCTTAAAACCGTTGTGTAATACTGCTTTATGCTGTTAAACATCTGCTATATTCAACTCCAGTGGTGTCTGATTCATGGGTATAAGTAGTGATCGCTGTGTGCCTGGTGTATAAAATACCTTGGTATCCTCTGGGATAAATATAAATGCAAAAAGTTTTGCAACAAATCTGTAGTCACCAAGGACTTTGTTATTGTCATTATATTGCAAGTTATAGCAACAGGGAACATCTCAAGCAGCAGTGATGGAGCAGTAGAATCAAGTTTTAAATGCATCTGACTCCAAGCAAAAAGAATTTGTAGAAATAGAAATTATGACACACAGTTGAACAGCTGTTAACCAGCTCTTAGAAGACGTTGCTAGATTTCCTGGCAATATGATTCCTACCGTTCCCCTGATATAAGATGACTCTGGATGCCTCCTAAGGGAAGGAAGTGTCTTGGCCAGCAAGGAAAAAAAAAACCCGTCTAAATCCTCCTTCTTCTGCATACCTGACATTTCCATGAGCAAACTGGATGGGGGGTGGTATACCACTGAATACAGCACTTGGAAACTTCACAGTTTTCATAACTGCCACAATAACAACAATACAGAAACTGGTTCAGTGGCATTACTGCTATCTTGGTAAAAAAAGTCAAAAATATTACAGGATGGTTGTTTGCCTTTGAGTTTTGCAAGTACTCTTCTCCATGGTTTTTTGAGAAGAATTTCTCCAAAGCTCTCCATGCTAATGCTTACAGTATTGTCCTTAAGAAAAGAGAAAAGCACCAAAAAAATCCTACTCAGAGAACTTAACTGAAAATTTCCTCCAATATTAGCCAATTTTCTTTTCCACAAGTGTCCCTGAACCAAAGTAAAACTCATTCTTTTCCAAAGCATTATAACTGTGGTTGCTTTTTTTCATACAGTGAAGTTTTTATTACACAACACTATAAAAGCATTTTCGTCTTGCTGCATAATCTATAGAATTAGCCTTGTCTCAAAATACTCTTCAGAGCACAGCTTTCCGGTACTTAAAGGGGGCTACAGGAGAGATGGGGAAACACTCCATATCAGGGAGTGTGGTGACAGGACAAGGGGTAACGGTTTTAAGCTGAAAGAGGGGAGATTTAGATTAGCTATTAGGAAGACATTTTTCACTGTGAGGGTGGTGAGGCAGTGGCCCAGGTTGCCCAGAGAAGCTGTGGATGCCCCATCCCTGGAGGGGTTCAAGGCCAGGCTGGATGAGGCTTTGGGCAACCTGGGCTGGTGGGAGGTGTTCCTGCCCGTGGCAGGGGGGGGGCACTGGATGATCTTTAAGGTCCTTTCCAACCCAAACCATTCTGTGATTCTATGATTCTATAAAAGGAAATTAAGTTGGTTAAGCAGGACTTTCCCCTCATGAACCATGTTTGCTATAACCAATGACTACATTGCCTCTCAAGTGTTTTTCAATAACTCCCAGAATTATCTTCTCCATAATTTGACCAGGCACGGAAGTGAGACTGACAAGCCTGTAATTACCAGGGGCTTCCTTCTTAGCCTTCTTGAAAACTGGGACAACCTTTCTTCATTATTCCTCTTTGTGTCTTGTTCCAAGAAATTCTCCCACTGTTCTAGGATCGTGCTAGTGTTCCTTCTGTCATTTGACAATCTGTGTACCCTGGATTTTCCCTATGTGTATTAATTTTGCACTTTCTATAATTCTCCTCTAACTGCCATTGATCTATCTGAGGAAAAGTCATTGTTTTTTTCTTTATAATCCCTATAAAGAGATGATGCATACCTGACTACTGTTATGCAGGGTGGTTCTCTAATCATCTTTATTTTCTGAAGTTCTGCTGAAATCTCCCTAATTTCTATACTAAAACACAGATTTTTACTGGTATAAGTATGGATGAAACGCCCCAGATATCCTCTTTACTTAAAAATAGAAATCAATAATCTGTGAAGGAGAAGAAAATACTCTGGGTTTTTTCCAAACTACACTGCAAAAAGAACTTGGGAAGTAGAGGTGATAACAGATTTATTACGAATATATATATATATATATATAGATACACAGATGTGTGTGTGTGTATGTGTGTGTGTATGCATGGCCATTCCATTTCTAGAGTGACTCTAGCTCTGAGACTAACATAGCAGCTATGGAAGATTTTATTGCCAAGGGCTACCTGAGGAAAGGGGCCGTCTTTTCTCTTTCAGTTCTAAAGGAACTCACATGTACAACCTCCATCTGTGAGGGCTGAATGCCAATGGAGGTTTTGGTCTTTCAGGCCATGTGTTTTTAAGGGTCACTGTCTACTCTTCTCTAAAAGCTGTTAAGAACTCCACTGGTCCCTTACAGCAGCGATCCTTCCTGAGTTCACTGGAATTTTTTTCCCCTGAAAATAGAACAAAAATGTGAAAATGTACATAGATGCAAAGGAGCAATATTATTTCACTGGAGAGAGTATCACATATTGGTACTCTCCTTTGGATGCTTCACCTGCACACTTCTGTCCTTTGACTTAAGCCAAAGCCTCATTATAAATAAGTAGAAAGAAAAAGTGGTGCTTGTAAAGAGACTCCCGAGGGCAAGCAAACAGAAAACCAAAGAAATCTCAAAAATCCCTATGAGGACTAAACTGGAAATAATTGCATAATTTGGCAATCACTTAAAGCTTCATGTGTGAGCCAACCTTTCAGCTTGCATCCAGCAGTGAGCAGGCAGGCACTCAGCAATCCCAACGCTGAATAATTATACACTGGGAAATAAACTTGGGAGCACAATGTGATGCTTTGCTAAAAATTGGATGGTGACAAATAAGGATGATCACTCAGAAGATAAACAATAACAAGCAGGCTTAATGACAACATTGCAAGATTCATCGGCACCAATGCATTCATTACCCACTGGCACAGCCCCCTGGATTAGTTGGTTTTCTTATGCCAAACTGGAATTCCCTCCATAATTACTTTTTCCTCTCAGTCTTCTTTATTATACATTTTACTGTCCAAAATGTAAATTTTTTCAGTCCATCATCAAAGAGCCCTTCAGTTTTAACTTACTTTAGATGGAGATAGAGAGATACATAGATAGACATATACATTTTTTAAGCATCTGTTACATTTCTTTATGTAAAAAAAACCCCCATACACATATAAATTATGTAAAAAAAAAAGAATCAAGGTTGGATTAATAAATATTTTTTATGTTGAAATCACTGCTGTAAAAATGACCAGGATCTGGTGTCAATCAGAGGCAAAAGTGGTGCTGTGTTCATGTAATTGCAGTTGGCTAGCATCTTGGTCTGATGGGCTGAGACGCTTTGTTTGGAAGGAAGATCAAGGACTCAAGAGTGAAAAGATGCAGATGGGTGAAAGAGCCGGTAAACAGCATGCATATGGCGATATAGGGAGAACTGATCTATTAGTGCTTTTGGCCACCATTTGGATGCCTAATCATCCTTCAGTTGAGTTCACTGACTCCACCAAATTGTCAAGCAAAAAATCACCAATGAGAGGATTATTACAAAACACAGATAATGCTGAAAAGTGCTGGCTATAAACATGCATACATCACTACCTTATGCTTTGTAACATATGCTTGTAAAACCAAAATTATTATAAATCTACCCACAGTAAATACATAAAAAGGATATGTGGGGAAGGAAACAAATCAAACAAAAAAATTCATTTTCAGCTTTGGAGAATGGGTAAGCATGCAGCAGATCAATTTTTTAACATGAGAGAAAGATCTCTATCTTTGGGCGAGCTGCAAGAGATGTGAAAAAATGCAAAAAAATTACAGCCACCATCAAGGCGAGCACATCAGCTCGCTGCTCAGGTGCTGGGATAGTGGAGTGAGTAGCCTGGACCTAGAGGGCAGAGAAGCCAGACAGCTGGCATCCCTTGCTAGGAAAGGGGGCTTCGATAAAACAATTGGAAAAGGGGCAGGAGCTCACATCTTTTGGAGGCAGCTTCTAGCGGGTGTAAAGGAAAGGTATCCCCACAGAGAGAGGAGATTGTATGTAATCCAGGCAAGTGGGTCAACACACAGAGAGGTATTCAGTACCTGAGGGAACCGGCTGTGCGGGAGGTGATCTATTATGACCTGAGAAACACGCAGTTCCCCAAAGGTCTGAATTAAGTCTGGTACATATGACCCATGTGGTGGAAGGTTCTATGGAGCACACCACCATCACATTCTCATTCACTAGCAAAAATGGATGTCAGAGATATCACTGTGGGTGATGTGGTTACCCACCTCTGGAGATATGAAGAGAATACTTCTTTACACCACAGCCAAGGAGAATGGTCCTACCTGGACCCTCTGGCAAAAAGCACTAGGGGAGACTTGAGGTCATCTCCTAGGGTTTTGGAAACAGGGATACAGAGGATCTGAATCTCACTATACTCCAGCTGAAAAAAGAGATATTAGCAGCATACAAAGGAGTTTGAGCTGCCTCAGAAGTGATCGGCACTGAAACACAGCTCCTCCTGGTACCCTGACTGCCAGTGCTGGGCTGGATGTTCAAAGGGAAGGTTCCCTCTACACATCTTGTAACTGATGCTACAGGGAGTAAGTGGATTGCACTGATCACACAACGACCTCTAGACACAAAGACCTGGTCACACAGGAATTTTGGAAGTGATCACGAATTGGCCTGAAGGTAGATTTTGAAATGTCACCAGAGGAGGAGGTGGTGCTTGCTAAAGAGACCCCACGATATTATGAACTGCCAGAAAATGAGAAGCGATATGTTCTGTTTGTTGATGGGTCCTGTCACCCTGTAGGAAAACATTGGAGACAGAAAGCTGTTGTGTGGAGTTCTACATGATGAGTGTCAGAAGCTGCTGAAGGAGAAGGTGAGTCAGTTTGCAGAGGTAAAAGCCATCCAACTGGCTTTTGATATTGCTGAATGAGAAAAGTGGCCAGTGCTCTGTCTCTGTAATGACTCATGGCAAATGCTTTTGTGGGGGTGGTTGCAGCAGTGGAAGCAGAGCAACTGGCAGCACAGAGGCAAACCCATCTGTCCTGCCCTGCTGTGGCAAGATGTTGCTGCCTGGGTAGAGAAGCTGGTTGTAAAGGTACATCATGTATATGGTTACATACCCAAGAGTTGGGCTACTGAAGAACGTCAAAACAAACAGCAGGTGGATCAGGCTGCTAAGATCAAAGTATCTCAGGTGGATCTAGACTGGATTTGTGCTAAGAAGAAACTGATCACATACTGATGGTTATAGTTGCTGCCAGGACAGTCAAGGACTTTTCAGCTTCTCTTCTGTGCCTGTGTATGCAGGGACAGGAGAAGCTAGAAGGGAGCATAGCTCCAATTACTAGCCTAGGATTCAACCTTAAGTTTACAATTGAGACCCAAATTGGCCAATGGTATATTCCATGTCATGCATATCATACCCAGATGAGGCTCTGTCCAGAAGTGTTCTCTCGTTCTCCCTGGGTCACTCCTCTCTTGGGGTCATCTCGCTCTCGCGGTCGGCTCTTGGTCTCTCAGATACCCAGGCTCTTATCTTCTTTCTGGGATTGTGTTTTCAGGACTCTCCCTGCTCCAGGATTGCTAGCCAAGAACAGACTGAGCTTTGCTTATCAGGTGGTGAGCAGTTTACTGTGCATCATTCATTTGTACAGGCATATATGTATACATTACTATTATTGTCAACAATATTTCCAATATCATTGTAGTTTAGTTATTAAATTGTTCTTATCTGAACCCAGGAGTCTCTTTTCCCTCTACCCCTTTAAGTCTCTCCCCATCCCTGGGAGGGTGGAGGGTGAGGGAGCGGCTGTGTGGTGTTCACCACTAGATGGGCTCAAAACCACTACACAGAGGCTTTATGAGTTGCAGAAAACTCTCTATCAGATCTTTAGGAAGTCTCTCTCCTGACTTCAGGTATGCTTCCCACCCCTTAAAAAAATGCATGAGTTATAGGCCTTATTCAGGAGCTCTTTATCCCTCGTTACCCCACTCATAAATCTGAAATGCTTTTCTTCCAGCTGAGCTCACTTATCTCTGAGGGAGGAAGCAATCTTTCC
>NW_010137928.1:47998-51025 GCF_000699245.1 Pterocles gutturalis
ATTCAGTCCCTCTTTTTAAAAAGGAACATAATGTACAAACAGGAGTAAATAAAAAAGTATTGTCCATCACAACATAAATAGATCCACTTAAAATATTCTCCATATTGCAAAACCAAGTGGATGGAACTAGGTTAATATCTTCCCTAAGTGCAGGTCTTACTGCAGAAATTTTCAGACACAATCTAACCATCCTTCATATCTATGCATACAGCAAGAAGATTAACTCTGAATTAAAAAAAAAAAAAAATCTTCTTTTTCATAATTCAAAACAGAAATGGCAAGTTCTGCTGAAAATAATATTTTCTAGCTGCGGATGCCAAAACACCTTCTATTCCAGAGAACTAGATATTGTTTTAATAAAGCTCATAGATAGTAACAAATTATTTGCTGTTTTAAAGTTTTTTAACACTCCCAGTCATCAGCTGAACTGTTTTTTTTCTACAAGTTTGGAAATAAAAGAATTCAAGTTTCTCCCTCTTTGTAAATTTTAAAACATATGCAACCTTCAGGAGCTAAAAAATAATAATAATGTAGTAAAGCCCTGTGTTTCTTCCTGTTTTTTTCAGCTTTCATTCATCATTGCCATATTATTCTGAGGATCAAACCCCTTTTTGTTTGTTTGTTTCTGTTGCCGAAGGAGTAGAGTCTTTTTCTTGTTGCTTTCGTGTTCCTTGGTCAAGACACAACTGAACTTTAGAGTCTTTTCATTTACAGATCACCATTCTTCAAAGGAACTTGAGGTCATTTATAAATGATGCCAAATTAACTAAACTCACCCCTCTAATTTTCATCCCTTTGCAAAAGATTAACTTTTGTTATCTGTATGTTAAATGACTCACACAGAATATACCTAGAGTTAATGCTAAAATGTAGAATACAATCTATTAATTTCAATGAGTTTTATCCATAAAGAATTATTGATAATAAAAAATAGAAAATGACATTGAATATGCTACAATTCCCACAATATGCTACATTGTGATGATGACCAGCTGTAGTTGGTTTGTAGGTAGTTTGCATACAGCAAACGCTATTTTACTGTCTGTACACCACAGATAATGGAAATGAACTTTATATGAATGTGTCTTTGAAATGGGAAGTTCTCATTTCGCAAATATGTACTTTGCTTGGCAACTGCACTTTTTGGTATTAACAACTTTGTTTCAACTAAAAAAGAAAAGGGCAAATTGCCCATATTTGTATACACTAATGCATTGTGAAGAACTGAACTACAGGTACATTTTATGCAGGGAAGAAAAATAAGTTCTGGTTTTTTAGTCAGCTTAAATTCATGAGTGCAAGCCATGAACTCCTGTGCTCTAATATCAGTTTTATTGGTATGATATTGAGTAGCTAAGTAAAACTATGCCTGTTTTCAGACATGTAGTTAGAAAAATCAGGCAATCTGCGTTGTCTAAATCAAGGACAGTCCTCATTAAGGATGGATTAGAATAGCAGTTCGTGTCTCTGCAAAAGAGATTTCTGGTATAGGGTTTAATTAAAAATGTTTGCAATACATTAAGAGAACTGGGTGAGACATTTACTGTTCATACAAAGTAATGTCTTTAAAAGAGCAATGACTACAAAATAAAATTATTAAAAGTCAGAAAATGGCCAAATTAGGATGGCACCATTAGCTCTCTCCCTTTTCTCATATACATTAGGATACAGTCTCCAATAATGGAACTACATGCCATTTTTCCACTGAATCCTTACTTTCCTAGGTGTGTAAATTGGATAACCCAAAACATCTGTCATTCATCATGTGTGGCTCCATACCTGATTTACTGCTCGCTACTCAAAGACGTCCTTAAGTAAGAATTTTACTTTCTTGGTCAATTTTTTTGGTCTTTTTTTATATTTCTAAAAGCAAAAATAAAAAAGGTAACTGCACCTTTAAGTGCCCTGAGAGAGTTAAAATATATCAGTGTATGTTCATGTTAATTATTCCCATTTTCTTAGCTGAAATATAAGATTGCAGTTGTTTTTAATGTACTCCTAAATGTCATGTGCTTAAATGTTAAAGCAGCAATTCTCTTTCACTGTAAAGAAGATGGGAAAATGCATTTTTGTAAATCACTTGCAATTTAGTTAGATTTAACTGTCCTTTATTCATGTAGTTAACCACCATTTCAAGTATTTATTCCGGGACAAAGAGATACATCCTGAGGAGGGGGAAAAAAAAAAAAAAAAAAACCAAAAAAAAAAAACCAGGAGACAGTACAGGAAAGAAAGGAAATAAGCAACTAGAAAAATTCTGTCTGGTGGATTACAGTCTGTCAGATTCTTCTGCCTGTTTCTTGGAGGCAGGCAGCTCTTATAGTTTTAGTTATGCAGAGTACTCTCTATTGCCTCTAAACATTATAGATTACACTTAGTTTTATCAATGTTAGCATGATGTATCTGGCCTTAGAGTAAGCTCCATGAAGATGAACGAGTAATGGGGATGTTTAAAACCAAGTAAACATAAATCTTTCTGCCTTCAAATGTCAGTGTTTGCTTTGGATTGACAGTTACTGTCAGTTCCTTCGAAATGTATATATTCTCTAGAACATCCAGTAGAATCATAATTATTAGGCTTACTGCTGAATCATTTGGTGAAACTCTCTTGTATGTGCACGTGCAGCCTACGGAGTAACAAGGGAATAACCTGGATACCTTTAAGCTCCAGAAACTGAATCAAATTTCACTGTTCTGTTTGTGGTGCTGTTGCTTCTAGACTTCCTCATTATTTAAATTAATGTCTTGAAATCTAGTCCAAATCAACTTGTACTGTTGTTCCATTTAGAATATTACCACTATTTGAGCAAGGTAATTTAAATCTATTTTAGCATCTTCATAATACACAGCAGTCAGAAAAATGAAATCGTTTGAGGCCTGTATTATACAGAGGGGAGCAATAAACACCAGAGCACTAGGTCTGGTGATAGAAAACGGAAGGAGAATTATTTTATCTTGACCTACAAAGTTTAATAAGAAAGACCATGTGAATTTCAATGCATATAGAATCATAGAATGACCCGGGTT
>NW_010137929.1:0-1808 GCF_000699245.1 Pterocles gutturalis
TTAATGATTCTATGATTCTATGATTTGTCTTTATGCATACATACGTAGGTGTATATATAAATAAAAGCCACCCCAAAGTTACAAAAAAATGAAGGAGGCAGATACACGGAACATCTTAATGTCGTACACTAGGAAAGATTTCTGGATATACAAAATTCTTTGCCCATAACTGGATAGTTGTCCTTTAGGGGAGGTAAGGTGATAATTTTTGTCACCTTCATTCCCTGGTTAAATGTTTGTCTTCTATGACTGGAAACAAGATGGGGATATCAAGATACACACTGCATCCTCCAAGATGGGATAGCACCCTCATCTTCCATTTTATTGCGTTGTTTGTGTTCCACCATTCTGAATGCCAGACTCTAAGTATGAAAATCCTAAGTAACTCGAAAAAATAATTCCATTATTTTCTTGGATTAGTTTTGTTGGTCTTTTCAAAATAACCATAGGAAATTCCGAACTGAGACACTAACAAAACGAGCTTTAAAATAAAACAAAACACCCACTACATATAAAATCACAAGGTTGAAGTTTCACATCAAATATTAAGTTTTCCAACTTGGCAGAAAGGGAGGATATGCATTGTAAGAAGGCTTTAATTATTTGAACAAATGCTATTAAGTCTTCTGGAACACATTAAAATCCCGTGCCAGCAAAGCTCTTAGGTATGGTCTTCTCTTTAAGCCTGAAAGCAGGCCACTGAACTATGTATCTGCCTACCTACAAATACTTGAATTAAGAGAACAGTCTCAGTGCAAATTTGGAAATGTTTAGTTTAACTCTGCCCATATAGTAGTGAACCAGATCATTCCAGCATATAGATGTAAAAAAGTGCAGTTTGTACTTTGTGCAACTATGGTTGCACGTGACAACCATAGCAGTACTACCACAGAGCCAATGACTTCAAAGGAATAGCTCTTATAGTCAAAATTAAATGGATTCTAAAGCTGGTTTATGAACTAATTTCTTTACTATGCTGTCTGAACAACGTGCAGTGAAAATAAGTAGAACAATAGACTTCAAATCCTTGATTCAGACTCAATCAAATCACATGAGCAGTGCTACCTAGGATAATGTAGAAGCAGTTCACAGTTCGTATTTGGAACTATACTTGAAATTTAATTTTACCATTATGCAGTCTGGTAGATGAATGTAGACACACAAGGTTTTTAAATGTTCACAAACTCACAGAAAATGAATTTGGTTTTTTTTTCATAATTACATTAAAACTAAGTTATTTCCTTATTGTTCATGTACTGTCTACTCTGCAAAGAAAGAGGCAGGATTTCTGAACCAGTGTGTGAGAGACTGAACTATGAGACATTTGTCTCGAAGATTGCTTGGAAACAGAACTGTGCCCACCACTGACATTGCATGGTGAAGCCATTCTGGTGTGGTGCGAAGACTGCCACCACGTGCTGGGATATGTGCAGTGTACCACGAGGGAGCATGTAGCAAGTGCATGTACTCCATGAGCATGCTTGAGAAGGGGTGCTGGACATGCCGGTCGTGTGGGACATGTTGAATGAACCGCTGCCATGGAAACCCTCAGACCAGTGGACTTTCTCCGGATCGTCTACAAAAGCCTGCAGGAAAGGGCCCCTAAATGGTCATGTGTTTTGGTGTGTGTTTTGTGGCAGGGGGGGGGGGGGGCATGTGAGAAGAGGTGCGAGTGCATGTGTGTGCGCGTGAAGGCATGTGTTCATCGTCCAAGACCTGTGGATAGTCGGAGCATCACGGGAACTTGGGTGGTAACTGTTTCTTGCCTCTCTATCCCGACTTCTTACTTAATTTCTACTTTTTATTAC
>NW_010137929.1:1818-5406 GCF_000699245.1 Pterocles gutturalis
TGCTTCTGTGTTTTATTGTTGTTAATAAAGTTGTTTTGGGTGTACGGTATCTGACTTCGTTTGGTCTTAATCTTGCTCCTGGGATTGCATGAAAACCTCCCCGGCTTTGTGTTATTCTGAGGTCATGCAATTACAGTTGCATTGTAATACGTGTGTCTGAAAGAGAAAAGGTAAAGTTATGAGAAAAGTGGTTTTTCTAAGCAAAAGAAATGTGATAGATATGCACTGTAAGGATTTTCAGTAAAGCATTTGATGATGTGTTTCGTAGAAAGTTCTTGAAAAATCTGCAAATGGTGGAAGTTCCTGAAGGAAATGTATGCTGGGTAAGGGAATGACAAAAATGAGGAAGAAAACAGCAGTGAGAGAGAAAATATCCTACTCAAAAAAAGATACATAATTTTTTCTCAGAAGCACTAATGGAACCATTCTTGCTTAGTGTTTTATTCACAGCTTTGAAGTAAAACAGAGGAGGATGCCTAGGACAATTCCTGATGACATGAAACTGAAAGTTAATGTCAATACAAGGAAAGATCAAGATACCATACTGAGAGACTTTGTTGATTTTAGGACTTGAAGAGTAAAAAGGATGAAACTCAATGTGAAAATGCAAGATTTTGCATTTAAACATTTCAAAACTTGCAACAACCTGGGGAGGCTGGAAGAGAATAGAGAGATCAGTGTGTCACTGAGTTTCCACAGGAAAGCAAATTAGTAAACTGTAACTGTGATGTTAGGTCATAAGCAGAAAGGGTTTTCCATTAGGAAACATAAAAATGAAGGAAGAAATAATGAAATGGAGGTATTGAACAAGGTAACAGTGAAACCACAGCTGAAATTCAGTGTACAACTCTGACCATCAATGCTCAGGAAAAAGGTACTGAAAGTAACAGAAGAAAAAAGAGTTCTTGATGAATGGCAGTCCTAGAGTAGGAAAGCTCAGCTTTCTCAGTCTAGTTAGTTGTTTCAGGAGGACATTTTCCCTAAATGTATCAAGAAGAGAAACATAATTCCAGGAAAACATATTTAAACAAACAATATTATTCTGGCTTACAAAGAAATGGGTGTATAAACACGGGCCTTACACTTAGCCTGAAATTACAATTTTTTCTGCCTCTGGAGCAGTGAGGTTCTGCAGGACAGAGCTGCTAACTGGAGTGAAAGTGTGCACCCTTGTGTGAGAACTTCTTAGTGTCCCACACATGATCATGTAAGCATCTCTCTTTCCACCCATGTGTGATAACATTGTATGAGCAAAACCTGAGGAGGCAGCAAATCTAAACAGTTTTAAGTCCAAGTTTGGCAAGTTCCTGGAAGTGATTATGTGGCAAGGTATCTCTACTGAATATAGTTGGAATTTGTAGTTTAGAAGACCAAACCCAGCATTGCATTTTTTAATTACACTTCCATATAAGTTTGCTGCTTTTTCAAGTCACAAATTTAGCATTCTTGTGATGCATTTATACACATATATATACACACACACATAAATAAAAAATAATAATAATATACTTTAGTACAGTGTTTGTTATCCGACAGCTTTACACTACTGCAGATATTTCACTATTCTGATTACACTATCGGATAAGACTAAATAAAACTTTTTCTCTATTTCCAACTTAGAGGATGGACTATAGGATAAAATCTAATTAAATCAGAGACAGAAAGGAGTAAAATTAGTAGCTCAAATTGGGTTTATTTCACAAAGCTCAGTTCAGCAGTTTATTTTGTTTTCTGTTTAATAAGTTTAATCAGTACAGTGCAACTAATAAGAAATTAATTGATTTTTAAGTCATGTAAGCAGTCTGGATCTCATGCATAGGCATGATTTTTAATTACGAAGGGTTACAGTTGAATTATTTCAATACATGTGACTATAACACATTAGGATTAGAAAGTAGGTCAACTTTTCATCACAAGTACAAAGCAATATTGTTCATCTTTCAGTACACTGTGAAAAACAGAATTATTTGTGATGCAAAAATTCTGCAATGACACACCTGACAACTGAGTGAAACTCTCCATCTCAGTACTACGAACCCACCTTAGGATTGTAACTATGCTCATATAAGCACAGCTTTTTCACTCATGTGTGATTACTGTACTTCCAAATGGAATGTTTTCCTTACAACTATAGTATGCATTCTTAATAGCTATACACGCTAAGGCAGTTCTTTTGTCCAAAACTCTTTCATCAGTAAGCAAAGCAAAAGTGCCTGTGCCTGTACAGCTTTCCTCATAGATTCATCTTGAAGAAACTGTATTTTTCAAAGTCTAAATGATTAAATACATTATTAAATAAGACCTGGCTTGCATTTAGCGGAGCTGATTTTCTCAAAAACTTTATAGATAGAATTACTCAGTCCATTATAAACTCAGTAAGTGGTTTGGTAGGTTTTATGCTTGCTTTGATTGCTAATTTTTTTACCACTGTCTGGTTGATCTTGATGGTTGGAACATTAATTTAAATTTGCCTTTAAAAGAGTAAAGTTTCTAAAAAGATGTCTTCAAAATAGAAATCAAATTAGAAAAATAGCTTCTTATTTAAGATGTCCTAAAAAATCACTTCATCTTTTTCTGTATCTTAAAACTACTTCTTCATTGTGAGTTTACAAACACCTCCTGGAAAACCCATGCACACTGAATTCCCCCTTTCATCAGCTGGGATCTCATTCTCTCCACTTTCTGCAGGAGATAGAGCTCCAAGTTAATGCTGGGTTTAGAGTCTTTATCCACAGTTATTTAGATATTTTTCAACTGTTTTAACTCTAAATGAGTGGAAATCTCTACTCCATTCTCACATACTCTGCTCCACTCTAGGCAGTTAAAAGATTTAATGGATTTTCAAATAGTTTTTTTAAAAAACTTTCCTTTTGTACTGCAGAGTAAATGCTGGCTCACTTAGAAATATTAAGTAAAATTTAGCTAAGTGTCTGTCAAAGAACAATGTGTGACTATACAAAGAATTGTTGGGTCTGATTATTAGAGTACTATTAGAGTGAGTTTGGGATTATGAATCTTCAGCAAATCCAAGTAGACTAAAGACAAAGTCTAAACATTTTTAAGAAATTAAAAGAGGGGGTTTTTTTCTGTATTATACAGAACTTTCTGCTATTTATTTCATGGTATCCCTGGAAGAAAAGATGACACCTGTCAGTCATCCCAAATTTGTATTTACCTGAAAACATTTTATAACCTTGTGTCCAGCATCAAGCAGCTGTCAGGCTTTCAGTCTTTTTAAGTGTTTGCATCAATTATTCAGGCAATCTGCAAAGTGACAAAAAATGTACAGTTCAGTGGATGAAGAAAGGTGCATATTGAGTCTCCAAAATGGGTTGAGGAAGGTGGGGGTTGGGAGCTGGGAAGACAGTCATTCCTCATTAAATGAGGGAGCTGTTTAGTAAATCCAGTACAGGAAATAGAACCTAAACTGACAAAGGAAGTAACACGATATTTCATCCTGAGAAACCTCAAGAATATATCCTCAGGGAATTACAAGTGTGTTTTGTGAGAGAAGGCAGGGAAGGAAGGAAGGAAGGAAGGAAGGAAGGAAGGAAGGAAGGAAGGAAGGAAGGAAAGAGGGAAGAAAGG
>NW_010137929.1:5639-42058 GCF_000699245.1 Pterocles gutturalis
AGGAAGGAAGGAAGGAAGGAAGGAAGGAAGGAAGGAAGGAAGGAAGGAAGGAAGGAAGGAAGGAAGGAAGGAAGGAAGGAAGGAAGGAAGGAAGGAAGGAAGGAAGGAAGGAAGGAATTTTGAGGCAAAAGATCAAATTTTAATTTAACTATAAGCAAAAACAGCTTCTGGCAGCAAGGAGAGTCCCATTGAGGGATGCAACCTACAGTATATTGAGGAAGGCTAGCACCCTGTTAAAAGCAGTGTTAGGGAACTTCTACATCAAGATAGTGAGACGGGGTTGTTCTGGTTTAATTTAGGGCTAAGTAGATGAACTGTGGGGTTTTTTGCTTTCTTTTGTTTGGGAGGGCTTGTAACAAACTCTCAAAGTATCATTGTCCACTTTATATACTGTAGACGGACACCATAGCTGCAGGATTTTCTAACGACTCCAGAGAAAACGGCTGTCAGAGAGCGATGTCTCCCCACTTTCATGTGAAGAATTTCTAAACCAGGGCAGCAGGACACCCTGAGGTTATTTGTTCCCCAGGATAATACTCCAGCTATTAGAGTAATGCTGTTTGACACCAGAGACGGCTCAGGCACTCTTTTACACCTTGTACCCATGAGAATCTGTTGAGAAAGCCATGTCTTACAGCAGTCTATCACAATTTGGGAAACCCTATTGCATGGAGTAAAATGCTGGGGAAATGTAGGTGTATGTTCACACAGTGATTTCCCTGCTGTTATCTTCCTAACTTTTTTTTTTTCCCTCAACTCATTAGCTATATACTACTACTAAGAAACTCTATGGTTTATCAATTCTGTAATAGCAAATTCCTGCAATCCTCTGCTGAAAGGTCAGGCGACCTTGTTGGGCTGCAGAGCCCAAGGTTCCTCTACTGGCTGTGGGGTAAAAACCTGCGCTTTCTGCACACTGCTGGCATGAAGGCACATCCATTATGGTGGCAAAGCATTAGATGTATGAGAATGGAGGTGAAATAGATTGTAAATGTTTTGTTTAATAATTTACTTACTTTGTAAATGTAAGTCTTTGGGTATTCAACTTTTGGGAGCCTACAGTAGGCTTCTCTGTTGGAGAGGTGAGGTTTTACGTTATTCTTTACAAACTAGTGAGCTTTGAGGCACTTTTAAAATCCATTTTCTGCACACCTGTGTGTATACCATACTATAATGTCAGTGGAGGTAATTATTTTCACTCTTCAAAGTCAACATAATGACAAGGTGTGATTTGTAATCCATTACCGTGCTTTCTATATAATTCATTGCAGAATTCAACAATATATTTACCCATCTGACTAAATTAATTACAATTCATTAGGAAAATATTTAAACAAATGAAATCAAGCACAAAATCACATCTATCTCACTAACGGCTCTCATTTTAATGCTGTGTTGTGATTATCATTTGATGGTTTGGGAATTAACTGGTACTACACTATTAGTACAAGTCAGATAATACCTTCCCCCACTACCTCGATTTACATCTTGCTTATTTTCTTCTAGAGACAAAAATAATTTTGCACAGTTCCAAAGAAGTTATTAAAAATCCCTAGAATAAGTTAATAGCCTTCTGAACATCCTTTTGACTTCCTTGTTTTTCAAACACATAGATTTTAAGGACACCTATTAACAGAGTAAGAAGATTTTTATATATAAGTGCTTCAGACTGCATTATATCATGCTCACTTATGTCATCTAATGTAATCTTCCAGACTTCTTCTGAATTAAAAGATTAAAATATTATAAATCATATTCCTAAAGTAGCTTTTTTTCTGAGACAAAGAGCAGCCTAAAGCTGTATATGATACATTAGATATACAATTAAAATGAGATAACATATATACCGTGCCTTTTTCAACTGCAGAGATCAGAAGGGCACATACAAAGCTATTAATTCAGAAAGAAAGGTAGATTAACAATACATAATAAAATCAGATAATAGAAGATTTAGCATCTCCACTGCTTTCTCAGTAGATGTTGAAAGCTGAGAAAGAAAGGTCATATAATCTGGTGTCTTGTTCTTAATATGGACTCAGCAGAAATGCAAGTGTCTTAAACTTCATACTCTTATTTTGAGGAAGTAATATATTATGTCACTCAATTAAGAATACATAAAAGTGCACAGAACAAAGGTCTAAGGGAATTGTAAAGTTAGTGTGACTAAGATAACAAAGGTAAATACATTTTCCTAGTGACAGTTCAAAGCTCCTGACAAGAAAAAGAACAAAAATTATTATTGTCTAATGAAAATATTTTTTATCCTATCCAGAAAGATTACAAAAGATCAAGGAAAAAGGCATGAGAGATTTGAGCTGAGTTGCATGTGTGTCAGAACTTCACTTGATAAGATTGTTCATTGAGGACAGTTCATTTACCTAACATGACATGTCATAAATCTCACATTGTTCACACAATAAACATAAAGTTGATCTCCATCTCTTCTTATTGTCTACACAGATCTCTCTTGGCTTCCAAATTGGAAATGGGCGAGTTCCTTCAGCTGGTAACACAGATAGCCAAGTAGCTCTTTTACTATTTTGTTGACCCTCTAGTTTAATCTTTCATATGTCTATGCTGACCAATGCACTTCATTAACACAGCACAAGTAAAGCTGTCACCTGCTTTTCTGGAGAAAAAAGACACAAAATATTCTTGAATCTTCCTGTCTGGAAACAGTGGTTTTGGACTAAGAAAAGAAAAAGTATATGTAAGTCTGTTTTTCTTTCTATCCTAGGAAAGTTGAATTTGGGAAGAGGAATAAAATCCATGCTAACCATTTTCATCTCAGATCTTTAAAGTTGTGTGGTCATACAAATGTACCAACGATCTAAACTAATCTGTTTATCTTTCCATTAATAGCTACCAGGAATTACTTTGTATAGTCAAAAGAAACTGACCAGCAATTTGAGATGTCCCCATCACTCATCTTATAGATGCCACTTGCCAACTGTAAGTGGAGACAGATTTTACCAGTATTTCCTGTCTCCACTTCTCCAGACTGAATCCAAATTGGTTTATTCCTTCCTACCCATGAATCATGATGGTGTGTGCTCACTCTCAGGTCTGCGAATTTGCTTCATTTCCCTGGACATGCGGTTTTGCTGGCATTCAGCTTTGAGCGAAGTATACATTAGCATAATGCACTGTCTACATGCAAGGCATTTTAGGGCTATATCCAGCTACTTGTGCAAGAATATTCTAAATTTCATTTAAATCAATGTAGGTACCTTAATATCTTCAGGGACAGAGATTTTAGTGCTTCAAGGTCATTAAGAAGATGAAGATCTCTGTTAGATCAGATGATAATACATCTTTGGCTCAGGCCGCTTGGGTGAGGAAAAGTACCACTGGGCTAGGTCAAATGCTAGAAACACACTGTAAGAGTGAACTAAACTTCTCTTAAAATCTCTGATGATCATAACTGAAGCACAATCCTTTCTTTAGGACAGTATATGTTAGCTTGAGGTACCTAGCTGGCAGGATCCCATGGGAGGTAGCTCTGAAGGGCAAGGTGGCACAAAACAACTGATGATCAAGGACAACCTCCTCAAAGCACAAGGATGAGCCATCACGATGTGCAGAAAGTTAAGGAAGAGGTATCAAAGGCCAGCATGGGTGAACAAGGGACTCATGTCTAAGCTCAAATGCAAAAAAGCATTCAGGCGTACGGAGCAAGGACAGGATTCCTAGCAGGAAAATAGAGAGGCTGCTCTAGTTTACACAGGTGGATTTAGGGAAGTCATAGCTCAGTCGGAGCTGAAACTAGTAAGGGATGTGAAGGGCAACAACAGGGGTTCTATGCATACACCAGCAATAGAATTAAGACTACAGAAAGTATGGGGATACTGTTTAATGGGGCCAGAGACCAAATGACAAAACACACAGATAAGGCTGAAAAGAGTCAGCATGGATTTTCCATCTGTGCATTATGTCATTGTTTTCTACAAAGAAATGACTGGTTTTGTGAACAAGAGGACCACTGTAGAGGTCATTTACCTTAAATCCAGCAATGCTTTCAGTATAGATTCCCATAAGGTCCTATTGCCAAACTGGTAAAATACAGCTTTGATAGGTGGACAATAAGGTGGGCAGAAAATTATCCAGATTACCAAGATGAAAAGGCTGGAATCAGTGGTACAGTGGCCAAGCAGTGACTCATTTCCAGTAACATTCAGGAGGGGGAATTGTACTGAGGCCAGCACTGGTTTTTGTTTTTATTAATGACCTGAATAATGAGATGCAATGCATCCTGAGAAAGTTTATGCATGATATCAAACTGAGGGAGTGTGGCCGATACCAAACCAACAGCAGGATTGCTGTTCAGAAGGACCTTGGCAGTGTGGAGAAATGTGTTGACAGGAAATTTGTCAACCATGAACCATGTATTTAACCTGAACCATGGGAAATGCCAGGTCCTGCACCTTGAAGGACTAACCCATGAACTGGTAGAGAATGGTGGGTGACTGTCTGGAAAGTAATTTTGCAGAAAAAGATTTAGGTGTCCTGGTGGCTATTAAGCTGAATATGAATCAGCAGTTTGACCTTGTAGGAAAGAAAGCAAACCAAATCCTGGGCTGCTCTGCCAAAAGTGTATTTTAGCAGGTTGGGGGAGATGATATTCACACCTCAGGCCTGGTGAGACATGTCTGGAGTGCTGGGCTCCCCAGTTTAAGAGACACATGGGCATCCTGGAGTGACTCCAGTGGTAGACCTCTGGCCAAGAGTTTAGAGTACATGGCATGCAAAGAGAGGTGAGAGAACTGGGTTTGTTCACTCGGAGAAAGAGTAGAGTAAGGGAGAAACTAAAGGAAAGGCATAAAGAATACAGAAACAGGCACTTTGAAAGTGCACAACAAAAAGACAAGAAGCAATGGACATAAATTACAACAAGTGGAAATTTAGTAAGACAAAAAAGAAAAAGGTCCTCATAGTAGGGATGGTAGAACACTGGAACAGGTACCCAGAGAGGTGATGTAAACTGCGTCCTTGGACACACTCAGAACTCAGGTCCCGTTTTGGGTAAGGAGTTGGACTAGGCTTCCCTCTCAATCTAAATTAAACATGACTCTATCGTCTATTTTATGTTATCGTTGCACTGACAACGTACTGATCTTTAAAATTTGCAATAAATTATACATACTATTCTGATATGAGGCCAAATATATTCTTACATAACATATGGAAAAAAATAGACTTAATTATTTATAGCTACAGTTTGATGGAGGAAAACAAGGATGAATCCCTTGGGATTTAATACCAAGACTGGAAACACTTATTTTTTTAAACTCGTTTATTAAAAAGGTTGACTATATATTTAATGTTCTAACTCCTGAAAGTTGGAAATAAACTTTGAGTCACTTGTCATAAAGCATCTAGTGGGCTGATCAATCCATGAGGATTTTAATTTTCCATTTTAACAGATAACATTCTGGATCTCTACTTACAGTCATGAAACCTCAGAGAAAAGTTTCCAGTGTAGCACATCTACACTTCCTTCTTCCTCAACAACAACTTGACACTTAGAATATCATCATATGCAACTGAAACTGTCAAACTGTTCCTGCTTCTCTTGTAATTTATAACTGATTTTGGAGTGTTCACTGCAAAATTTCTCCATAAAATTGCTTTCAGAATTTTAAGCAAACTCACCATGACTGTGCAATGACATATAAGATTTTTTTAAAGGACATTTTAGCAAACAGGCATGCCAATGATAATAAAATTCAAAAAATGTATTGAAGGTTAATTCTGTGAATTACTTCGTGTTTCTTTACTGAAGTGTCCATAGAGACCCAGAGATGAAGTATGATGCTTAAAAATTTAAAGAACAGTCAGACTATGTGTTTTTTGTGATGAAGCAGAAAATCTTATTTTAAAAATTTGTGAGTAATAAATACATGTAACAAGTTAATCACAAAACAAACAGCAAATCCTGTCAGCTTAACAGCACATTTCAACAAACAAATCTGAATAATGAAGATGTATATGCTGATATTGTGCTCCATTCACACAGAGTTCATTAACAATCAAACTACATAGAGTAAAGAAATTAGGTTTTGCTGATATATTCTCCAGGCATTAAATTATCATTGTGAGAACATTTGCATTAGCAAATAGATTTCTTCTAGAAATGTCAGGGAAACTGTTAGATGCCAAAGTATACTTTGTGTCTGATCAATAATAAAGCCCATCTCTACAGCCACTGAGGAACTTATAGTTTTGAGGACAAATTTATCTTTGTCCTGAAAACAGAACTGCACTTCAGCTCATCAGAACAACTTCATGACTCTGTACTTAATGCCTTTCACATGGAAAATTAAAAGATTTCTCAAACTTATCTAAATGTCATCTAAATATTTACTCCCCAGCCTGTTGCCAGCAAATGATAAAAGAATAATGAGAAAGAGACTGAATAATTTTGCAAACAGAAGCAGAGATACGTGAAGTTCTGCTTTCATTGACATAATTAAGGATGAACATGAAAAGTGATTAGTGTAGAACTACATCATCAGCTCTATCATTAGGATACCTGATAAATGTTTTGGGTTCATGTGGTGGGGTGTTGGTAGTGGGGGAGGGGCTACAGAGGTGGCTCCTTGTAAGAAGCTGCTAGAAGCTTCCCCAGCTCCAAGCCAGACCCACCTCTAGCCAAGGCCAAGCCAGTCAACATCTCTGTGAATAACATATTTAAGAGGGGCACAGCGCATGGAGCAGAGGCGCAGCTGACTCTCTTGCCGTGAAGGTGTATTATATTTGAAAGCGGCCTCCAACACTTATACCCGAGGTAGTGACCTGAGGTTCCAGTCACTGTCAATGGATAGGAATAAGACTTACAAGGTATTGTTTTCCTCATCCTAAATATAAAAATTTAAAATGGACTAGGTGGATTGTGCCCCCTAAATGTGTATTTTCTTTACTGTCTACAAAGAGACCCTGAGGTGACTCACACAGATGCCAATATTGCACACATGGTATAAAATCCAGAGTCAATAGCAGCCCCATTCTTTACAACCCCTTTCCACTCCATCTGCAAGGCAGACGTGTTTTCCCAGTGAAAGTTAAAACTGTAAAGATATGTTGCACGCATGAGAGGAATCGATAAGGTGACACTGCACAGTTCTAAAATAGCACATGCCTCCTGTAAAGAACAAGTTATTTGGAGGGATTTACATGAGAAGAAGCTACACTTTGTTAGAGAAGGATACACAGTGTGTAGATAGAAATAGAGTTAGAAGGACCAGGGTGTCAGAGGAAGAAAAGGAAAGAAACACCATGAAGAGAAGTTGGCTGTTAAAAGAGAAGACAGGACAAAAAAATCATATTTCTTACAAATATTTGAAGTAGAGATTAAAGAAAGAGAAAAGGTTAAAACTTCCTCATGCAAGACGTGGGAGACACGTGCAAATAGCTTTATGACAGGCAGAAATGTCAGCCATGGGACAACTCTGATTTGGGCAGTTAGGAGTAGAGCAATGGTGGTAACAGCAAAACCAAATGCAGGAAACTGTGCTCCATGGGGTAGAAGACCAGAAGAGGAGTTTGTGCATATAGTTTTCAGGACTGCAATAAGAAGTCAGGATGTTGTAGTATCGTAACTGAAAAAGCAGAGTTACATGACAGCTCCAATTCTCTACACACACTCAAGCATAACGGTTGAATTAAGCGGGTAATCTGGGTTACAGAACCCAACAGGACATTCAAAAGTCTTTCTGTCCCAGGCAGAGAAAGTAGGTCATATCTTGGTCTTGTTAACATCTCTGGATGTCACAAAAGTTTTCAGGACACAGGATACTGCAGCTTGTTTCTCCAAGAGCTCCAAAGTGCATTTGAAGTTGGGTGTCCCACAAAGCTTAGTTCCAGCTCAGCCAGGGTAGAGACACACAGAGCCATAGCCTCTCCTGACCCTCTTCTGGCAGTCTAGCATTAGCAACCAGCGCTTGCAAGGACACCGATTGCATTCACCCGGTGACACTCCCCTAAGCATCTTAAATTTTCAGCAATGAAGTGCAATTAATTGTGAGGACATACAACACCATAAAGACTGCTGACCTAGGAGATATAAATGAAAGCCAGGAGTGTTTAAGAGGTATTTGTTGATGCCTTAGCTAAAACCAGATAGAAGACAGAGGATTTGGTTGACTAGACATACTTTAACGATAAAATGCCTGGCTCCTTGTACAATATATTATTAAAGCCTTTTATTATTCTGTGACAATTTAGAAACTCTTACTCAAGAAGAGAGATGTGATATCCATAAATAAAGAGAATTTTTAAAAGACCATGTTGGTACAGCATATTTTGATGACACCAGAGGTTCAGACAAGGAAAACCCCGGGTGAGGTGGGAGTAGGAAGAGATTGCTAATCTTGTTTGAATATTCACACGTAGACCGTGGGACAGAAAAGGCTATCTACACATTTTTAATTCTGCTTCAGAGTGAAAGCAAATCATATTACGTGGGGAAGTTGAATAACTCCATGTATCCGTTTCGGGAAAAAAAACAACTTGAAATAAGATTGACCAAGAGACAGACATATAAACAAAATCTGTTTGCCTGGGAAAGTGGACATGACATTTCTGGAAGAAAACTGTACACAAACCAATTTTACTTCAAGAAGAGATAGTTATATAAGGGTATAGAAACGTTCTCTAAACTGTTGTGCTGGCTAAAGGAAGGATGTCCTTCACCACAGCTCAGAAGCATGTTGTTGCCCCTTTGACAAAGATTATTGCTACCCTCATGTCTGACAGCATGGATACGTGAATGGCCACAAGGTACGGGCCGATTGCAGTAGGCCATTGCCTGTACCTGAATCTTGGAAATCCTGGATTTCTAGTGCTACTGCTGGAGGGAGAGATAATGGCATGTGGGGCAGCCACAGCAGAGGCAGAAGCATGATCTATCCAAGACTCCCTTCCCTGCAATTCCCAAATTATATTTTATTTCAAATAAGCAAGTTTTGCAAGGATTAGCTGTTTAACATAGCCCAACCCATTTTGACTTGGGAGCCCAAATAAATTCATCGTAGGCTGTGTCAGAGTCAGGGAAACAAACTAGACCTAAGACAACACATCTGTCCATAGTCTAAATGTCAGATTACCATGGTCAGTAGCAGAGCTAGTGAGTTCCTAATCCATGCCTGAGCATGTACTATACCTACACAGGGTTTCACATTCTCCTGACTTTTAAGGAAAGCTTATTTTCCATCACATTTTTATATTTTGGACAGTCCCGAGGGAACTTAATGCAACGCATTTTTGAAAAAAAAAAAAAAATAAAACAAAAGGGGGGGGGGCAGAATTTGTTTTCTGTAGAACAAAAGAATAAAATAATAAATGTTGTTCTGAAGTCCTCAGTGAAACCATATAACTATCCACTACCCAACGAATATCACTGGCATGTTGCTGATTAACAACTAATGTGTGTTGATTAATTAGGGTACACTTAGAATCCCAGTACCTGTCCTCATTGACTACCAGAAATGAGGAGAAAGTAGAAGCACAGTGCTGCCATGGGACTCTTAACTGTGTACAACATATCTGTAACATGCTTAACGCTGAACCCTCCGAAAATAGAAGAGCTCAAGAAGTCTCACCCATAGTTACTAGGAAGATTCAAGAAAACATGAAACCATCAATCGAGATGATATTCAGATTATATTTTCAGTAAACTAGAAAAAGATTTTGGAATAGTTAACTAAGACATCAAAATGGGATGTTTATGGAATTGTCCTGATTAACCTGGAGGGTGGACCATCACAGTGACAGACCTAAAGAATATTCATCAGCTGCATCTGAGGCTGTTGGAGTACTGAACATATTCATATTTTTGAAGTTCTGCTCAGAATCGATGAAGGTAATATCAGAGATAAATTCATCTTTGCAGGTCTATTTGTATATCTGAGTGCGCATCATTGTGGAAGCAATGTTGAGCAATGTTCTGTCGCCGAAACCAGAAAAACTCAAACAAGAGTAGCTCAAGTAAATGAGTGACATGGTTGGCTGGCTGGTATAACTTTTCTGTGGCTTCTGTGAGACAAGGAGTAAAATGGCTGCATTTGACAAGTGCACAAAAGATTGTACTCCTATTTACTGAACATGTTCCGTCTCTTAAAAAAAAAAAAATTATTAACAGCTCTTGATTAGGCCATCTATGCCATTGTCTTCTCTAGAATCATCTTTGGCCACATCCTGAAACACACACACACACATGCACACTACCACGCATGTGGCCTCAGAGTGTTACACATTGGTATGTACATAGAAAGAGCTCTCTCAGATTACACCTGGTAAACATCAGATTTGCCTCACTTTACTCATGCTGAGAAGCATTTGAACCATCAAGGTAGTCCCACTATAACCTACTGCAGATGCATTTTTTATCTGTTGTTAATGTTTTTTAAGGAAAACCTTCTCAAGTCCTTGTAACTCACCTGCTGATATTTGCCCCTCTCTGTGGATAATGTCCTCTGTAGCTGCTGTTTTCCAAGAGAAGATACTGCTGTCCTGTGAAGGGGACACCTGTGCACCGTCTGTTTTCAGACTCCATTCTCAGTTTCCCTAGTCCTTGTGCTAGCTCTCTTTTAATGCACAAGCCTTCTCAAAACTACCAGTGACACTTCCTTGCGTACACAAGTCAAGCATATGCTTTTGCTTCAGGTGGGTTTTGACTGACACACTAGGAAGTTTGTGCCCCTCCAAAAAGAATGATGCAAAGTATGTTTGATATATCCAGCCTTGACTAGACCCAGTTAATTTCAATTTTTCAGAACATAGTTTCCTATTAGTTATTTATTCCAAGGTCTTTTTACAGTTTACTGAAAGTATTTTTTCAAATATATCAATTTTTCTCCTCTGCAAGACCATTCTGGAGTTTTAATTATTTTTTTCTGACACCAGTTGATGAAACCAAGACCTTCCAAGTGCTTGGTTTCAATTACTTATTTGTAGAGCAGAAGTAAGAGTGTTCTCCAGCCTCATAGTTGTGTATTATAAGGAGTGATAATTTAGAAACTGCAGGATGCTTAAAAAATTAGGAGTGAGTTAAGTGTTTCTGATAAAACTTCACTTTAAATTGCCATTGACTTTTGTCTCTTCAGGTTTATTCCTAAAAACCAGTTGTCTGAATAAAGTTTTATTCTGTCCGGAGACAGCTTTGAAATGAACAAACACATACTAATGTATTTTCATTCTTAGTGATTTTTTTTTTCTGAGAAATGCTTCTGAAAGTGTTAATAATATTTTTATTTCTTCAGTGTCTCTATCTGACTTTACTTACTTACACAGTCTCTTCCATATCACTAACATGAATTTCACATGGAATGAGTTCTTGATTCCACAGCAGAAAACAGGAAAAAAACAGGGAAAAATAAAAATTTTAAAAAAAGGAAGACATCTTCCTGAACAGGGGAGCTCAGATGAAGCTTACTCTTCTTGTATCTACTTTACCCACCTAAACAGAAGCAAAAATACGTGTTTGATAGTGAATCATTCAATTCATTTCCTTTAGGTTGTTTAGAAGAAATTCCTAAATTAGAGTGTGTTCAAAGTGACACAATAAAAAAAAAATCAGTTTCAATAAAAGACTCTTCACCATCATCAGAGTAACAGGATTTTGATGTGACTTCATCCAACTTGGTTACCACAACTTTTTATTTCTCAGTGGGTTTTTCAAATCAATAAAAAAACAGTCCAAGAGCTCTCACATCAGAAACTTAGCTTGCAGAAGCTTGTTCAGCTTCCCACGTGTGGGACATGGTACAAAACACTTAACTGGAGTGCTGACATAGGTTACATGCCTATGATTAGAATTCTGCTGCCATCAAGAGCATTTTTCTTTCATAGCAGATCACAGACAGCAGTAATCAGATTATTGTCATGGTGAATTTTCACTGAAGAAATAACTTCAGCTCCCTCTATATGGTTTACAGAAGTCTCTAAGGAACAAATTACACTTTACTTACTCTTTTTGTGATGAATTAAATCAGTATATTTGATTCTATTGTTGATGTTGTTGGCCACTTCTTATAGAAAAAGTTCAATGAGTTGATTGCAGAGAGCCTCATTGTCACAAGGGGTGAAACTGCTTGTGCTCTCTTCTTAAAAACGTAGTTTTTGTAGCATTATTTTGGTTTTGCAAAAAAGAAATTTCACATGTAAATGCAATACTACTGGAAAAATAAACCAAAAAAAATCAGAGCAAATTTGTTTTATTTTCTTCTGTCCTGAATGTCTGTGACACAAGGGAATGATTTCCAGCTTTATTATACTTTGTAGAGGAAACTGATTGGATACAGAACAATCTCTTTCAACCCATCAAAACAAGTACCAGAGCTTGAGGGAACAGGCAGTTCACCCCTGCTGTGTAAACTTCATCTGGACTCATCACTCACAGTATTTCTGTACACTGCAAAGTCGGTTAATTACCTTAAACACATGTGACATGGCTCTCACTCTCTGTTCTTAGCAATCTAAAATCAGAGCAGTTCATTTGAGGATTTTATTAACAAATGTTATGGATGTCATCCCTTAGGTAGGACAAAATCCTGGCAACTCTTAAAGATCGCTTGCAGTCAGGAGACTACTCCTAGGGTGGTCACATGTTAGGGAGAAAAAAAAACAAGGCCACAGCAGCAGAAAAGATGGTTCATGTTATCTTTCCACAGATTGAAAACTGAATCATAGAGGAGGAAAGGGATTCACTGAATCACTCAGTTGCTGGTGGAGCTGGAATGAAGCCTGGTATTCTGGCTTTCCACATAATGTATTATGTACTGAGCTGGTCAGAGTTTCATCCATCCTCTGACGAATTCCTTATTCTCCAAAACTTTATTAAACATAAAGACACAGAAGAAAGTTACCCATTTAAAACTCAGTTCAGATAAATTTGAAATGTTGCTGATGATTGCTGACTTCTTCCCCTTACCCATCTCTTGGATAAATGTGTACCATCAAAGTCTTCTGCTCAACACCAGCAAAAGTAAGAAAAATAGTCACTCTTCTTTGGTGCATTCCAAAAGTCAATCACATCTAACCTGAGTCATGATTGCTCTTCTAACAGTGTCTGACCTTCCAGCCCAATGATTAGAATGACACCACTGCCACTTCTGCTACTTGACTTCTCCCCCCAAGCCCAATCTTTATGTAATTGGGTTGACGGTTGGACTTGATGATCCTTGAAGTCTGTCATGGTTGTAAAAGAAAGCCACTAGACAGCCTCTTGTTTAAGAAACTTTGTGGACTGAGGAAAGGACAGGGAGGGTTCACTCACGGGCAAGAAACCAACACAACTTAAGAAAGAAAAAAAAATTATTAACTATTTACAATGAAAAACAAAAGCAAGATAATGAGAGAGAACTACTTCTTAGAAAGGCACTTCTCCCCCATGCCTCCCTTCTTCCCAGGCCCAAAGGCTTTGTTCCTGGTTTCTGTACCTCCTCCCCCTTCCAGCGGCGCAGGGGGGCAGGGAATGGGGGTTGCAGTCAGTCCGTGTTGTCTCTGCCGCTTCTTTCTCCTCAGGGGAGGGCTCCTCACAGTTTTTCCCTGCTCCAGCGTGGGGTCCCTTCTCATGGGAGAGTCCTTCTCAAACTGCTCCAACGTGACTCCTTCCCACACTGGGTCACAGTCCTCTGATAACTGCTTGGCTCCGGCGTGGGTTTCTTCAAAATTCGCAGCCCCCTTCAGGCACAGCTACTTTTTTCCAATGTGGAGTCCTCCACATCTTCTCATGGGCTGCACAAAGGGACAAATGTGCATCACCAATGAGTCTTCACCACGCTGCAGGGGAATCTCTGTTCCGGGGCACCTTGTTCCCCTCCTTTCTCTTCGCTGACTGTCATGTCTGCATAGCTGTCTCTCTCAGATCCCGCTTCTCTCTCTGCTGCAGGTTCTTTCACTGGCTCCTGAGAAAACTGACTCTCAGGCGAGCCATGGGGGAGTCTTGGGCTGCAGCAGGTTGGGGCAGCAGGTTGGATTACGGAAGAAGCCGGGCAGGCAGCTGGACGGCCAGGCCAGGCTGGGCTTCCCGGGCCAAGCCCTGCCCAAGGCCGCGCCAACCCCCCGTGTTCTGTGCCCCCTCTTCAATATATTATTCGCAGAAGCGCTGACAAGCTCGGCCCTGGCCTGGGGTGGGTCCAGCCTGGAGCTGGGGAAACTTCCAGCAGTTTCTAACAGGGGCCAGCTGGATAGTGCTCCTTCCCCCACGCCCCAGCTACCAAAATCTTGGAGCTGGGGGGTGGGGGTGACCTCTTAGCAGTTACTTACAGGAGCCATCACTGGGACCCCTCCCCTGCTACCAAACAAACCCACCACACAAAACCACAACAAGGTCTTTTCCAACCTTAATGATTCTATGATTCTATGATTCTTTACTATAAGAATCTGTGAAGAAGGGGTAGAAACAAAGCGTTACCACAAGCAGGCCCTCACCTCAGAAATTCAGCTCTGTGAGATTTGTCATACACAGCACGTCAACCCCACACTGACAACATTAATTTCAAAGGATATGAATAATCCATCACCTTACCTTGTATTAATACTAATGGGAAGGTCCCCATAACATTCAGCTGTTTGCAGTCTGATTGCATTCAAGGATGTCTTGAAACCTGGCTCCTTCAGAAATCAAAAGTTCAGAAGTTCAGAAATTCAGAAGTTCAGACATTTCTATCATAGTGCCAGAACCAAGCTCGCACCTGGAGCTTCTGAAATAATGGATTTTGTGTCAAGTTAATGAGAGGAATGGGAGTGGTGCGGAGAACATGTAGTTGTAAACACAGTTATCTAGTAATAGTGAGATATTCATTGTTCCATTTCAGCAGTGGTCTTTTTGAATATAGGTCACAGTACTGATCTGTGTAATATAATAACAGCCAGATGGAATAAAAAGAATACAACCAAATAAAATGTACTCTTCCAACAAAGACCTTTGAGTTATAGCTACAGAAAATAGATCAGGCTGAAAGGTCATGTCACAGAAGATTGCAAAATCTTAGGACGGACTGAGAAACAATGTGTATTAAGGTAGTTTGCACCAGTAATATTCTGAAAGCTTTGCAGAATGTTAACTAAAAATAGGAACAAAAAGCAAAATACAGGTGGAGCACAGTAGAGAAGAATGTGGCACTGAGGTCACACATACAATTTCAAAATCACCTAGGAAAATGATGAAAGCAAATGGTTGTACAGTCTGTGATAAATATCAAATGGTATCTGTGGAAGGAAAGGAAACTAAGGAGTTTGTAGAATGAACTAAGAGCTGGGATTCAGAACAGCACAAACATGCAGACAAATTGGACCAGATGGCCCTTTTCTCTTTCTGTCATAACTTATGTTCTTGGAACCTGCAGAGCCTAAAACTGATTTGGGAGACAAAAATTCCCCTGTCTCAATTGATAGTCACTGATGTTTCTGGCTTTATTTGCTCCATTTCCTATCCCCAGTAATTACAGACCATAAAGGCACATCTCACCTTATGCCCTGCATGGGAGGAATTAACTTACAGAGATAATAAATTCAAATGTAAAATGACAATAAAGGAAGGACTAGCCTGGATCTTTAGGCCCAGGCCAGAACAAGGAGTCTTGCATAAATAAACCCATAATGACATACACCTGGAGGACATGCTTCCTCCAAACTGGGATGGCATTCCTAAGTAACCACCGCTGCAATTATTGTTTATGACAGGGGACATCAACAACTGATGATCACACTGACTGAATTTTCAAGGCTCACTGAACCAGTCTGAAATACATTTGAGTCAATGACCTGAAATATTCTGTATCTCCTCACCTGGAGAGAAACTGTGGATATGTCAGTACCATGGGGTACATACATCCTAGATGTCAGGTATACACAACTAAAAATTTTCCCATTTCAGTTCAGAAAAATAGCACAGGTCATGATAAAAACTCTGAGATTTCCTCCTACAGGTTAAGAAGTCCTCTTTTAGACATACACCCATTGAAATTTGTCTGTATTTCCCTCAGTGTAGGAAATATTGTCTGTGATTATGAATTAAAATCTTATTGTGGACATTAGCAAAATTATTTGGAAATACAGGACAAGCATATAGCTATTAACTAAACTACCTCTTAAAGAACTGTCACTTTATAAAAAAAAAGCAAATGATTTTTGACACTTTTTCCCAGATGCCAAGTATTGAGTTCATCAGAGAAAAAAGTTTTCCCTGTAAGAAAATCATTAGTGTAGTAATCCTCATGTGTGCTCCTCTGTGCTCTTGTGACCAACTTCACCTGTTTCCTCCATTACCAGGATGGAGAAAGACGGGCAAGAAGAAGCTCTCCTATGCAATACCATGGTCTTTTTGCACTGAGAAAAAGATGTTATGAAAGTAAAGTGTCCGCCTGTGTACCATCCAAACTTGTCAAGCTTGACTCCCAAATACACAGCCAACTGGCTCCCGTGCATACTAAGAGCATCATGCCAGAACCTGCGGTATTTGGCATCTAGACGTTATAATGACATCTCTGTGGATATAGGTTACTGGCAAGTTTAATAGTGTACTACCATTTAGGACAGTTCTTTGTCTTCTCATTGTTACACTGAGCTGCCTAATAGTGGTTTACAACATGTGATAACTAACTCCTATTGTACTTCACACTTCCATGCGGGATCCATTAAATGAAAAAGTAGCTGAGTTTATCCTTTGTTAAGCAGGTGCACTTATAATTCTGTCTACGGAAGCTTACAAACAGCAATTAGAAGAAGAAAAATGAGAATGCTGGGGAAATGGGAAAGCTGTTGGAATACATATTCTCTTACCTTAAATGAAAACATGCCTGGTAATGCTTGTTCAAGTTTAACCATTTCCATGAGAGCAGAATATGGCAAACGGGTTGGAAGCATGTACAGTCTGCACACTTTGACTGTTTAGAACTAGAATTTGCATAATTAAATAGTAGGGGCTGGGAAAAAGGGAAATAAACACTTGTGTGTGTGTGTGTGTGTGTGTGCACTTAATGGTTTGTATTAATATATTGAATGATCACCTGTGAAATTATTTCTGTATTCTTAGACATCTTTGAAAAATGAAACTATGAAGTATCATAAATTTTCATTAAATCAGTGAAAATAGATGAGACTTTTGCAAATTTCTTGTGGTGCAAATTTTACCTTCGTGTCTCCAAATAATTTTAGTAACTGTGAGCGCAAGGACCGAAGCACATGGCCTTCATTTTATCTTTATTTTCCACTAGGACGTTCCCCTTGTAAAGGCAAATGACACTTTTCACATTCTAAACTCTAGCTGCAAAGCAATCTTTAATTGGCACTTATGCCCTATTGAAACTAATATGACACCTTATGACCAGGCATTATGCCATCTAGACAGATGGGTATGAGTATAGGTGCAAGGCATGCCAGAGAACAGTGTGTGCACCAGGTTTGTGTGGAAGGGCCAGACTCCTCCCCAGAGACACTGAAAGGACAGTCTGTGAAGATTACTGGCACTATTATGAGGCAGTGGTATGCCATCACCATTTCAGTTTGCCCCTGCATTAACAATAAAAATGCAAAAATATATTTCAATGCCATCTAAAGTGAGTTTTTGGCTTTCTGAACTCATGATGAGGGGAGAAAAGAGGTTTTTTTACTCTTTTGGCACTTTGCTGGAACCTCTCAATTAGTCTTATCCAAAATGTTTTAGCAGTGCTGTCGAGTTTCTTGGCAAAAGACAGTGCATGACCTTCTATTAGCTTGCACATCCTGAAAACCCTTTTGCCACCATGGGTCTTATTTACATTTTGCACAATAGTAGACTTTATTAAATCTGTTACTCAAAGTAAATGGGGATGAAAAATTACCTTCTTTGTTTATCACTAAATAGTTCACAATTAACATGAACTGCAAATGAGGAAATAATGTGTCTCTTTGAGGAAACCATATGCTTTGTGTTTTAAAGTACTTGTGGTAACACTGGTGGAATAGTTAATGTACAATGAATGCCATCTGCTGACTAATACAGAGTATTTACAAGGGCAAATAGTCCCAATAACTGCTATTGTTGAATGGCTCTGCAACTTAACATGATGTTGTTTGGACAGTTGTCTGAATCTAGTCCAACTTTTTCCTTTCTTCCTCTTCTCCTGCAGCTGTCATTATGTGGAGTGCTTATGTAGAAGTCCACTGACAATGGCAGATCAAACAGTTGCCGTTCATTCAAAATTGTGCAAAACCATCCATGGAACAGAAAGATGAAACAGTGGAAAACATCACCCGGAAATTCTGGCATACGCAAAATGGGCCTGCAGTCTTGAATGTGGCGGGCGAAAAAGCTGTATTGGGAGATAGATAAAAAATGAGTTACTGAGCTCTGCTTACGCACTGAAGTGTGCACAGAAAGCAGGCAACAGCAGCACAGCAAGGACATGCATGTAAGTCAGCAATGTTGTCCAGTGAGAGGGGCATGCTCCCTGAAAAAAGTAAATAGGAATTGTTGGCTTGCACACTGCCTGGAATTTCTCTGAGAAAAGATATTGTTGCCTGATGTTCACTTTCTACTTTGTTCAGAGGAACAGGACCTTTTGTACATTCAAGACAGCATAAAAAATTCTGGAATCCATCTCTGCTTTCTCACTCTGGCAGACACCACCTGCTTTGCTTTAATATTTGATCTAATCAGAAGAAACCAGACTAATGCCTATGGGATTATAAATAATCTTAATTATTTCTACTGATGGGCAAAGGTCTTGCAACAAATACAAAAGAAGTAATTGAAGGTGAACCAGACCTACTTGTCATATGCTTTGCTATGGCGTGTAAAGCATTTGGTTGAAACCAACATAGTACTCTGGGCTCCATGAAGCGAGATGCATTTCTGCCAGTTCAACTGTCTCCAAATCGCACTTAACTGTTATCTTCTATTATGTCAGCTATAAAGGAACGGCAGGTGAATACAAGCACTTTGGGTAGATGGCTTGTGCTATCAGTCCCTCAGTATGTGTTTTGCCTGCAAACAAATGGTACTCTTAAAGGCATTTACAGACACAATATTTTTTCACTGGGAAAAATCTCTTTTCTGCAGATGCAGGAAGATCTCTGTTCAAAAGCTTGAGTTGCTATCTCAGACACAGACTCCTGGTACAAAGAAACAACACGGATCCCAGTAACTTTTGCTCAAAGTCAAGACTTCAGAATTTATTCATCTATTCCAAAGACTTTTGTTCCACCTAGAATCAGGAGATTCTGAGAGGTTCCCAGCTGGGAACTTTCCCAAAAAGCAGCTTCTGGTGACATCTTTGAAAAGCCATAAAATGGTAGTACATGAAACTAAATCACATCTCCCAGACAAGTACACTGTCCATTACTGTCAATATTTTCTCATATAATTGTATAAACAATATCATAGCAATAATAAAAAGTGAGCTATGTAACATTTATTCATAAAGATTTATAGCTATCATCTTCCAAGTTCTTCACAGCACTCTTTTCTCTGAATTTGCTGATTACAGGAGAATTCAGGGGTGGCATAGCTGCAGAGATAGAATCGCGTCACTCAGTGACGTAACATTTAAAATATTTTAATTAAGTGGGGTGGGCACAGAATGTGGACAGCACTTTCCACTCCAAAGTTTCTGTTTTGAAGAGGGACTCACACCAGCCTTTACCTCTGCCCCTCCAGTCCAGTTTAGACCAGTGTGGTGGGTTAATCCCAACCAACAATAAGCACTCATCAGCCACTCACTCACTTTACCTCCTCTATCAGACACAGAGAACCAGGAACAAATGAATGAGCCATCTTTTGATTTCAAAAGAAGGAAATCAATTTGGGCTTTGAAGTCAAAATCATACTCTCTCTCAAATTCTTTTGTGTTTTGGTTGCAAAAGTGTGACAAAAGCACCAAAATAAATAAATCTTCAGCTTCAGCCCTACACGTATAAATTAGTAGGATATCGGAAAGGGTCTAAACAAACAATCTGTCTTAGGTTCCTCAGTTAGTAGCCTCTGTTTCCCACAGCTATAACTATGGAGAGAAGCAGACCACTCCAGAGAGCGTCTCAGAGATGTAGGTAATATCTAGCTCCTGCCACACAGGAGTCCTGAGTCACCCTAAGGACCCACTTTTTCTCTCCAGTGACCATGACTCAAGGCTCCTAAGTTAGGCATCTAAGTACAGATCCTAAGGAAAGCTTTGTGGGTACTCTCCTTCCCCACCCTTTTATTTTAACCTGGTCAGCCGCTTTGGCAACTCTGTATTCACATCTGTGATATTTTCTGTCAGAACTCATTTAAAAAAACTGTCCTTAGAGCACAAGACAGGCCATCAGTCTCTTATAAAATTGATTAGCCAAAGCTAAAAGAAATACACACAGCCACACTGTGGTATTGCTCAGTATCTGTTTTACAAACGTACTTACACTGACACTGAATATTTTTGACAATTCCATGTTAGTCCAACAGATTTACAGGCTTGAATCACTAAGCAACATCCAGTTTTAGGGAATAAATTAACATTAATAAACAAATTTATTTTTTCAAACGTATTAATGTTTTTTATTCAGTTTAATTAGCTTAAAATTAACACCATACATTACAGAGATTTAAGGTATGAGTAACCCTGATCATCTGGTGTGCACTGACATTGTCACTCTAAAATTTTACCCCACTCGTGAGATCGGCTTTTGTGTCTGTTGGTGACTGGAGGGACAGGTAGTGTCAGTAGAGAAAAACTGGCTGGTTTTTAAATTGACTTTGAAGTCACCCGTAGCCTGCTTGAAAGTAAGTTTACGTACAAGCTGATCTTAGTTACAGTGGAGTAGCTATACAGATGTTCTAGTGGCTCTGTGAATATCTACCCACCTATACACTGGCAGGCAGCTAAACACCACACATTTGTTTGCTCACTCCCCCACACAGTGGGATGGATGAGAGAATAGGAAAAAAAGGTAAAACTTGTGGCTTGAGATAAAGCCAGTTTAACAGGAGAGAAAAGGAAGGGAAAATAATAATGATAAAAGAACACACAAAACAAGTGTTGCACAATGCAATTGCTCACCACCTGCTGATCGATGCCCAGCCAACTCTCCCCAGTTGTATTGTTCAGCATGTTCAGCACGACATCATACGGTATGGAATATCCCTTTGGCTAGTTTGGGTCAGCTGTCTTGGCTGTGTCCCCTCCCAGCTTCTTGTGCACCCTCAGACTCCTTGCTGGCAGGGCAGTAAGAGAATCTGGAATGTCCTTGACTTAGTGTGAGCACTGCTCAGCAACAACTAAAACATCAGTGCGTTATGAACATTATTTTCATCCTAAATCCAAAACACAGTATTATACCAGCTACTAGGAAGAAAATTAACTCTATCCATCCCAGATGAAACCAGGAAAACACACTAATAAAACTAAGGTCAGAATCTAGCCCCTAAAATCTATTTTATCTATCCCCTAAAATCTATTTTTGCAACATGAGATTTTTCTCTTTTGAAAATAATTCACAGTCCTTCAAAGACTTCAGTGGGAGGAGAACCCACAGGATTCTCCACAGCATCTCTGAAGTGTTATAGAACTGATGCTGTTTCCAGGAAAGAGTTTGAACACTAAAAAGGAACACACAACATGCAGGAATTTTTCCATTCATCCTTTCAAAGTTCCTTGATATGTCTTGCATAACATTTTTTGCATAACAATGCCAATGGTTTAAAGACCTTATAGATTTGTGAGGGGGGGAAACAGGATTGGTTTGGACTTCATTTGTATCAATTAGTTATCAAGACTTACTCGGTCAACATTTATCTAAAAAACAAGCTTGAATCTCTAGGAGCCCAGCTCTCTACCTAGCTCTTAGAAGTGTGCATCCTGAGGGATATGAAACAGTGAGGGTTTAGGAAGCAGAGTGTCTGGAATATTGAAAGAAGACAGAGACAGATAAGCACCCAAATAATACTGACTGTAGTGGGAGTTAAATACTCAGGCTTGAAGTATCCTTTAAAGATCCTATCAGTCACCCACTGGAATTCCAGATCTTTTCACATAATTATAATCTCTTGGAAAACTCTGAGACAAGATGTGCATTAGGTGAAGCTCATATAAATGAAAATAAATAGATCATGTAGATTTTCATATCTCAGTAGTAGTGTAGCTTGGGTTTGAATTCTAGCTAAAAACTTGAATAATATTACTTTAATGTGAAGTTACTTTTTCAGCTTCACAGGTCTCACAGAATTGTGCATACACATATACATACATGTGTGAACACATATATAAACACAGACATAAATTTAATCTGTAGAACTGTGTTCATCATTATGAAGTCATTTGAGCCTCATTTACAATCAAATTAGCTTTTTGGTTTGAATTTTTTCTCCAGGTACTGCTATACATATTTTTATTATTCTGCAAATATAAAAACATCTTTTGAGCTCACATAAAATAGTGATACAATTTTTGAAACAATTTATTTAAAATAGCTCCCTAAAAAGACTAGTTACCATTGCTTAACTCTCGTAAGGCTTTCTGCATGTCTCAGGCTACTGTTGTCCTATCATTGTACTCCCAAAGTGAAAACACTAATTGAGAATAAAATCATAGGTGATGGGATTGTTTCATCTACCACTAGACATGTGAAGTGTAGACTTCTACACAGGTTGTAGGTGGTTACATTAGGGTGAATTTCATCCATACAATGTCTGGTGGAGGTTTACATGTTGTGCATTAAATCTGGGTGTTCACCCATCCGGAGCAGCAGTGTACCTGACAGCTAGTGAACAGGTCTGGACCATATACTGTAGTATAACAACCCTGAAGACGAGTTCAGTTTCTTCCCTTGGCAGATATCGCTGTGTCTGGCTCTGCTGCCTGCCTCTGGGCATGGTGGGATGGGGTCATTGCAGCCCACATTGCTTCCCACCCTGGTCTTGTCCCACAGCTACCCCCTACTGTAGGGCATGTTCCTCTTCTGCATCATCCTGAAGGAGTTCACTGCACAGAGTGAGCCAAAGCATGGTAGAGCAGGGACTGCTTGGAGATTCACTTCAAAAACACAGGCCTGATCTGAACAAGCGTTCTAGCATAGAAGTCCCATAAGACCCTAACTTTGTAAAATGCATATTAATAGGATGTTCTTGAGATGATTGGCTATTCAGCACTATTAAGGACTACTTTGGAAACACTTAAAAGTTATGACATTATAAAAGTTTTGAAATTCTACATGCAGAAGATTCACATTGCTGTAAGATTTTTCTTCCTTCAAGTTCTTCGTGTACGGTACATAGTAATCAATGTGACAATCAATACTGGGCCTACAAGCAAGTAGAGATGCACAAGACAATGCACGCCACAGAGGAGTATCTTCTACCAAGGCTCAAAGACAGTTTGTCAACATGGCAGCCTGCCAATAAAACATCCGTTGCTTGGTTGCAGAGGCATGCTTCTGTGATACTTCTATGAAAGGAAACATTTGCAAGTCTCTTTTTCTTCTTCAGAATATCTTTGTTCTATATTTGTTGTTGAGATCTGGGGCTATAATGGGAGACCATAGATACATGGAGGAGTTCGGTTCCCTATGGCATCTGTCTCTCTGTTCTCATTGTATAGACAGACAGCTTGATGACTCAAACAGAGATGAAAATATGAAGCACCATAAGGTAATGATGAGTCCAAGACAAATAAACTCCTATCATTGTGGCAAGAACAACAGAAGTCAACACACAAGTCCTGGAAGGGTGAATCTAGGGATTCTTTTAAGAGTTGCACTGAACTGTCACCATACAGCATGCTGTGCAGTTGATAAAGCCTATGCCATGTTTTAAGGTACAGTCATCTCCTACTTTGACACATACATAACAACTCACGCTTCCAGAAATGTTTGTCACAGGCCATATTCTACAGTATAGTCCCAATAGACGAAGTCACTGAATTGGTCACTTCAGGTTCTTACAGAAATATGAGGAAAGACTCTCCTTTACTGTAAACCACATAGAGGCTTTAGGAATTCTTTCTCTTCTGTGCTACATGCGAGTAATAAGCTGTAAAGAACTTGTAACAAGATCCTTTCTCTTTATTCAGTAAACAAGATAAAAAATGGTGTCAGCCTCAGAAATTGCTGTTAAAATTTTAATACATCGGTATGTTGTGGGTTGACCTTGACTGGCTGCCAGGTGCCAACCAAACTGCTGTCACTCCCGCTCTTCAACAAGATGTGGGGAGAAAATACAACAAAAAGCTTGTGGGTTAAGATAAGGATAAGGAGGTCACCTACCAATTTCCATGACAAGCAAAACAGACGTGAATTGGGGAAATTAATTTCGTTCATTACAAATCAAATCAGAGCAGGATAATGATAAATTAAACCAAATCTTAAAACACTTTCCCACCAACTTCCATTCTTCCCAGGCTCAACTTTGCTCCCTATTTTTCTACCTCCTCCTCCCTAGTGGCACAGGGAGAAGGGGAATGGAGGTTTGGGTCAGTTCATCACATGTTGCTTCTGCTGCTCCTTCCTCTTCAGGGGGAGGTCTCCTCACACTCTTCCCCTGCTCCAGCGTGGGGTCCCTCCCACAAGATACAGTCCTCCATGAACTTCTCCAATGAGGGTCCTTCCCACAGGCTGCAGTTCTTCACAAACTGCTCCAGAGAGGGTCCCATCCATGGGTTGCAATCCTTCAGGCACAGACTGCTCCAGCACGGGTCCCCCATGGGGTCACAAGTCCTTCTGGCAAACCAGATCCAGCGTGGGCTCTCTAACAGGGTCACAGCTTCCTTCAGGGCACATCCTTCTGCTCCTTTTTGGGGTCTTCCAGGGGCTGCAGGTGTATCTCTGCTCCACCATGGACCTCCATGGGCCACAGGGGGACCACCTGCCTTGCCATGGTCTTCACCACAAGCTGCAGGGAAATGCCTGCTTCACTGCCTGGAGCACCTCCTCTCCCTCCTTCTTCACCAACCTTGGTGTTCGCAGGGCTGTTCCTCTCATATATTCCCACCCCACTCTCCTGGCTGCTGTTGCGCAGTTTTTACCACTTCTTAAATATATTATCACATAGGCACTACTGGTGTTGCTGATGGGCTTGCTTCGGCCAGTGGTGGGTCCGTCTTGTAGCCGGCTGGAACTGGCTCCATCCAACATGGGAAAAGCTTCTGGCGTCTTCTCACAGAAGCCACTCCAGAAGTCCTTCTGCTACCAAAACCTTGCCACAAAAACCCAACACGCAGTAATAACACACAAACATTTCTAAGTTAAAAGCAAGAAAGACAGCCTTTCTCCCAACAAGAATTCAATACAGATAGTAAGGCTACTCCTAGATTCCCATGCATTCACTTTCCTTAGACCTGGAGAGTAACACCTCTGCACACACTTTGGTTGATTTTCTTATTTGCTGATTGTAACAGCAGGATCAGAGTGTGAACTCCGGTAGGTGGTGAAGAAGAATCACTTTATTGCTCTTTTACAACTACTTTTACAGTCTTTTACTACTGTGAATACGTCATCTACAAAAGTTTTAATTGGCTATTAACTAAAAACAACACACTATTTTCTAGCGAATTAGTTCCCTTGTTTACATCTAGATCTTCCCATTGTTTACATTCCAGTCAGTTCTCCTTCCAAACATGTCAGGTCCTCCATCACCTCCTCTTCCCTTTTGCGTAAGGGCAAAGCCTTCTTCTTCTGGTCTCTTAAGGGAAAATCTTCATGTCCCAGAAGTCAAATCCTAATTCAGCATCTTCTCGTTCCCCTACAGCTGATTATTCCTTTCCTAGCTAAAGGCAAAATCTGTACTCAGGTCTATTTGTTCTTGGAAGAACCTAAAGCTACTGAAGCATCACTAGTCTGAGATGTTGATTTGCCTACTTCGCTTAAAAAGGTGTGGGGGGAACAGGTTCTCTGATCCCATTCATGATCATGAAACTTTCACTGAAAAGGAAATTCTGAAACTTCTCTAGCCATTGGCCTCACTAGCAGCTTCAACATGTCTGGTATCTGCCTTTTCCAGTACTGTTCTGCCTGATAGTGACTCTTTCAAAATGTCCCACTGTCATTTGTTGTTCAAAACAAGGCAGTTATGCAAGAGCTACTCTTTACCTGGTTCTCCAGTCCAGTAGTATCTCTCCTGCCCTCACTCCCAAAGAACCCAGACTCTGTTTGCACAGTTCTTAGTGAGAACCTAAAAACAGATTGTTCAGGAGTTTTGCTGTTGTTTTAGGGGTGAGCTGCTTTTCCCATGGTGGTGAGGGGTAATGCTAGTCAATGACTGGAGTAACCCTGGGGTTGGGCTCCACTCCAGTGGTAGAATCATGAGTTCTTTCACCTGAGCAACAACAGGTACTCATGGAGTAGTTAATTTTAGAGTCTCCATTAAGTTTGAGATACACCATGTGTAACAAGCAGAGATATACAGAACAGCAGAGCACTAGAGAAGAACACAGGAATGTGCATGTGCTTGACGGAAAGTCTGTCCTGTTTAAGTCATTGACAAAACTCTAATTGGTTTCCATGGGGCCAAGTATTCATCCTAAGGTTTCTCATTTAAAGAGAATCTAATCAAGAAAATATTGGTTCAGAGACAGTCTGAACAGTGTTGTGGCTTTAACATCAAAATTCAGTCAGCTTCATTCTCCCTGTCCCCCACGTTGGGTTCGTTCTCTCACACTCTGGGTTCGTTCTCTCACACTCACACTCTTTTTTTCTGTCCTTCAGGGGACATTGACAGCTTTCTTATCTGCTCTCCATTGGGAACAGAAAGAATAAATTATTTTTTATTTCTTGCTTTATTCTTCCTTATATGTCCCTCTGTTGTTCTCTGAGGAGCTTTAAGCTGTTTAATTTCTGTACGCCCAGGTACACCGAGCCAATAGTATACCTTGAAACCGTGTTTCATGCATCTACATCTCTCTCATCAAACATCATCCTTCTGATTAGCCAGATTCATTAGGTTTGCCTCTCACCCATGTGGAAAAGTTTGTCATCTGTGTTCTGTATTATATATAGGCTAGTAGCACCTTCGCAGAGTATATTCCTGGAGTCCATTGCTCTTGTTTTCCTTTGTGCTCTACAAAGTTAACTGAATTTCATCAGCAGTTTTTCTTCTGCCATCAGACTGTTTAACACATCCCAACCCATCCCAGGCGTGTGATTATCTTATCAGCATAAGCTCACACAAGGTTGCTTTACATTGCATTTCAGTTATGTGAGAGGGAGGTCAAAAGGGATTACATGCACTGTTCTGTCATGGGAGACACAATTCCTCTCAGGTTAAGGTGGCACACTGCATTGAAATGTGTATTCTGTCACAAGCTGCATCAGAAGCCCTGCCAAAAATTTGTCACAACAGAAAAATGGGTGGCCTTAAATACACAGTTTCTGTAGAAGGACATCATCTGTGTTAGAGAAATAGTATTTTGATATGTAATTATTACAATTTTAATTAGTTCTTTCTCTGAAACCTTTAGAATATTTTAGTGATATAGTCATGCTATTTTTTCAGATCTTTCCACAATACTAGACTAACTCCAGTTTTCTTTCCATTCTCTCTCCATATGCACCAATATAGTGTATTGCCTCTGAAACTTTAGCATTTATAGTGCTATGTTTCAATCTTGTTTTAAACTATTGCAAATTGTGGCTATTCCTGCCAGCTTCTGAATTTGCCTTCATTATCATCCTAGCTAATTTCAACAGCAGACAAGGTCTTAAAAAGGAAACATTCTAGCTGCAATCTTCAAAGAAAATAAATGAGGACAGCAGGAAGGGAAGGAAAGATTTAGTGATCTTTGTGCATTAGTCAAAGAATACTAAAAGCATCTTGTAATACAAATCTGAAAAAAAAGACCCTGAGGTATAACTCTGGGAAGAAGATTAATGACTTGATGTCATGGACCCATCTGAAATGCAGTATGAAATGCATGTGGTTTAGGGGATTTTTTCGGAGAAATTGATTGAAGCATGTTAAGTGAATAGAATTTGAGTTAAACTCTCCTCAGCAAGAGATAAACTCCAAACATGCCTCTTTTCATTCTAAAGAAAGAGAGGCTACAAGCTTACGTCTAATCTCACAAAGTATTTAATTAACCTTGCTGATGAAAACATGAAAATGATTGACAACTTTGCTTTCAAAACACACCACTAAACAAGGTCCTAGAAGAGCTTTCAGTATGAAAGTTCTAAGTCGTTCACCTGCTTTGAACTCAGAGCAAATGAGGCAAAGTTTGTATCAGTGAAGGGACTCTGCCTTCATTTATCACACTGTCCAATACCTACTTTTCAGTGGCAACATCTGTGTACCACATCTATCTGTACCACACTGGTTAGGAGAAAACTACTAAAACAAGCAGTAGTTTCTCAGGGCTTTTGTGGATACTTAGCTCATTTCATTATTGTTGAAAAATGCACTGCTATATGAAAAAAGCCAAAACAAGTAGGCTTGGGCTCCAGCTATTTCTACTAAAGAATGACTCTAATCTTTAATTTTGTGATAGGAATTCCTTTTTCTCACATGGCATAATATCTCAACTACACTGGCAACAGACAGCAGCAGACAGTGCTGTCCCAAAAGTGATCTAGGAAGATGTCTCTTTCAGAACTATCCCACATTTCTAGGCATAGATACACAGAAATCCCTGAGACAAACATTTAGCTTTTCTTGCTAATGCCTGGATTCAGCTACACACTGGGCACATATAGTTTAGGGGTCTAAATATAGATGTACACATGTACATGTACACATGAGATCTAAGACTGGAGTCAATTGCCTACACAGAAGCCCCTGATGCCACCGAGCTACCTTGCCTCTGCAGCACACCCTCCAGAAGAGTAGGAGTCCCAGAAGGCCCCATGTCATACATGCCAGTCTCATAAGGATGTCTTTGGTACCTTTGATATCACCAGTTACTCAAATGTGGGCAGTTAAATCCATGTTCAGTACAGGCAAAGGACTTGGAAAAGCTTTCCAGCTCAATAGATATAGCTGTTAACTGCAGAGTTCTCCAGACTCCATGTCCTACATAGACTAGGGGCTTAACTCAGGGCCTATGTTGCCCAAGCACATGATCCTAGTGCCATTTCAGGTGTCCTGGGGTATCTGACACATGTGCATGAGACTGATGGATATGACAGAAGACCTACAGAAAAACTTTGCCCTCTGGACCACTAGTTATAAGCCAGGCTAGCCTCCTCTGGGAACTTTATGTGTGGGACTGAATGTCTTTATTTTATTCTGACGATTTTTGGGTGGCAAACTGACATAACATGAAAAGCATGAGACAATGTTGAAAGCAAAAGTTGTATTGACCAGATTAATCAGACCCTGAGACCCTCTTCATGACTCATACCTGTTGGAATAGAGGTTTCCCTTGTCCAGTGTGGCACTGCTATAATCCAACTTTTAATCAGTTCTCACCTATGACAAAAGTAGCACCAATGAAGAATATCAGGTTCACAATCTTGTGAGCAAGAGAAAAATCAGCAGCTGTTGTAGCATCTATAAGGAAAGAAGCCCAGTTACATGATTTTGATAGCTCAGGCAAGAATGTTGGTTTTACCAAAACTAATTTAACCCTGTGTTTACCTGTGTGAATTGAGAAGTTATGAATCATTGCTTTGGCAACTATCCCAGATAGCAATAGTTTGTGAGCATTAAAAGAGGATTTGATTATGAACTTTAAAAAAAAAAATTTCCTTATCTCTGGAAAATTCCAGTTAGCATAGTCCAAAATATTTTTAATTTCATATGATTTAACCAACATAAGTTAACAACCTCTATACCATACGTAACCTTCCTTACAAGTGACTAACTTTGTAGACATTTATCCAAGTGAATATTCATCCTGGAGTACAAATTGAAAAAGATGTCAGTGAACAAACACAATTTTATTTTCTAGCAGGTTCATAGCAGCATGCTTGAAAAAAAGGTAACAATGCCAAGATCAACAGCATAGTATTTGCTGGTATATTCACCAGGTGTTCAGAGAGTCTATTCATACTGTCCTGACTGAGCTGAAATCACTTAATCTCCCACTAGCAGACACCAATATGAGTAATACCTCTGAGACTGACAAGGGGAAGAGTTAATATAAAGGTCAGATAAAAAAGAGCAAGACCCCACCTTGAATACAGAGTAAAAATCAAGTTGCATCTTTCTTGACTTATAAATGAATCCATCAAGAAAAATAATGATATAGCTCCCAAGAGTAACATGCAAATCAGGGAATTAATCTCTAGCAAAATGTTTTATGTTATGGAAACCCGCAAACAGATTTGATTCAGTGACAGTAAATCAGACATGGTGAATAGTTCTGTTTGACTGATGAGTACACATGCCACTGGCAGCAGGGCAGTGACATATACAGGATAGCAATAAATACTTCCACTGGCAGTTCAGCAGCCGTTGTTCAGTGACAGTAAAGAAATATAGAAAGCTTCAGGCAGAAATGCAATCCAGCTAATGAAAAGATATTTTGCTTTTCTGCAGCTTTTTCCGTGCTACTTTTTTCTGCTGATCAGGAAATGAGTAGCTAATAAAGTCATGTGAAGAAAATAATATTAAGATCTGACCACAAGATTTTTTTTTGCTGTTCCTGCTTTGTTCTATTAGTGACTTGCTGCAGATAATGCATACCTCCAGAATAATGTGAGTATGTTATCTGCAACAATTCTTTTCTCACCCTTTTTCTGCTCTCGAGCTCTACTGTATTCTTGTCTGACTCCCACCTTCCCACTCCTTATTAAAGCAATGGTTAAGTTAGAAAAGGGCTGTTGTTAGTTATATTTACCATCAATGGAGGAGAGGCAATTAGCAGGGACATCCAGAAGAAAATGAGGTTGCTCTGAATCACGCTCTAGTGCAGTCTGTGTCTTTCCATGTGGGGAGCCTGGGGATACTGAGGCCAGGTTATTCCACACTACAACACGCTAATTGCTTGGCTCACCAAAGCTGACCTCTTCCAACTACTTGACTCCTTCAGCACATGCCAGGGTTTGCAGCTAGCCAACAGATGTATCTGTCCCCCTAAAGCCACAACAACTACAGAAGAGTCTACTAGTGTCTGCATTGATTGAGAAGTGCCTTAGACACACTCTGGAAAGAATGAACTTCAGAATTCACAGCTGAACTGTGTGCAATCTTGCCAGTGGCTGTGAGAGACACAGGGGGTTTACCACCAGGAGAGGGGAGGAAGGAGACAGAGGAGGCAAAGAGGAACATCTGAGCTGTAGGGCAGAAGGTGCCAGCAGAGTTTTACAACACTCCAGGCCAACAAGAGGTCTTTTAACACAAGGAGAAAGAGATTCACGGAAGAATGTTGATAAAATAAGAAACATTAGATGAATACATATTTTAAGTGTTCCATTTGAACAATGTGAAAATAGAAAATATGAGTAATAACTAGCCTGAGCTTCTAAGGAGGGTGAGTGGACTGGGGAAAGGATTTGGAGAAGTCCAAGCTCTACCACTGTCTGGGTAAACACAGGGTCCAGAGCAGTAAAAAAACCAGCACCAGACCTGGTAATCTGGTCATTAGCCATGTGAGTTGTAGTCAGTCTGCACTGGCTCCCAGTCAGCTTTCCCAGCATCAGCATTATGGGTACAGAGGAGAGCCTGAGAGTGTTCAGAGACATAGTAGGGGTTGTTTCCTGAGGCAGGAATCAGTGCACTTGGCTTCCCAAGAGACACTAATGTGTCTCTCCAGAGCTGATGATGCTGTCAAGAAACAGCCCAGCAAAAATTCCAGTGTGTCAACCAGTCAGGCTGCTTATTCACTGGTGTTTCAAAGGTCCTGTTCTTCATCTCCAGACTAGGCTTGATGTTAATAAGCAGATTAACCGATGGTCCTGGAGATCCTGTTTCTGCTTACTGTCACAACTCCTGACCAGCTCACCTCATTGTTCTCAGGGATTCAGGACAGAGGTGTATTGGTCCTGCATGGGACCTGCACTGGAGCATTCTGTTCCTGAAGGACTGTACCCCATGGGAAGGACCCATACTGGAGCAATTCTTGAAGAACTGCAGCCTGTGGGAAAGATCCACATTGGAGCAGTTCATGAAGGACAGTATCCCATTGAAGGGACCCCACACTGGAGAAAGGGAAAAGTGTGAGGGGGAAAAAGAGTAAAAAAGTGTTAAGGGATGACTGAAACCCACATTCCCCATCCCACTTCCGCTGTTCACTTGAGGACAAAGTAGAAGAGTCAGAAGTGAACAAGTGAAGTTGAGCCTGGGAAGAACGGGGTTCATGGAAGGAAGATGTTTTAGTTTTTGTCTTTGCTTCTCACCATCCTGCTCTATTTTTAATTGACAAATCAAATTAATCTTCCCCAAATCAAGTCTGTTTTGCCCATGACAACAATTGGTGAGCAGTCTCCCCATGAGCTTTTTAATCTTATTTTTCTCCCCTGTCCAGCTGAGAAGGGGGAGTGAGAGAGCATTGGCGGGCATCTGGCAGCCAGCCAAGGTCAACCCATGACAACATGGTCAGCGCTGCTCTCATTCAGCTATCAGCACCAGATGAGAGCTGATGCATGTCCAACCCTACTACCTTTGAGAGAAGCAGTGGCTATAACTCAGAAGAGTCCTGGAGAAAGAAGACAGTGATTTGAGTTCTCTCCCCAAATAGAGTCAGTGGGCAGGCTGGTTGCAGCCCCTAGGCCCTATAAGGAAGGGGCATCTGTAATCAAGGATATTTTGGAGCAGATGTCTTGGATGTTGAATTACTTTCCTGGTCATGTTTATTTTAAACTTTGGTAGACAATAAGCAGTTCAGTGCCCAAGGAAATATACTGGTTCAGAAGTAGGTTTGGATGACAGAAGTTACTGTAGGACTGTAGACATGGAAGGTGGCATATATTTTTGCTAACAGGATGGCAACTTGTTCATTAATATGTTCAGTTAGTACATGGCTAGGTGAGGCAAGAATAATATTTTACCATTCCACATTCTTATGAAACACTGGTGAAGTCAGACTGTGTTGACAACAAATATTTTAAGATATTTATAAGGTCTGACTTTAGTAATGATACAGTAAACAAATATAATGGTATACAAGTGTCGAAGCAATATAAATACAAATGCAAATAAAAGGAGTACTGTGAGATACATGATCATATTCATGCTTACAAGGTATGTGAAAGCAGATCAAAACCTCTATCAAGTCCTGCAAGCCTTCTAGAAAGACCTTTTCTAGTAAAGGATGGGGAAAGGGTACAATAGCACCTTCATCCAGGTTTCCTTCCAGCTTGGATCAAACTGATCTAAGAACCCATCTTTGACCGGATAATCTTGTCTGGCTAGGTAGTCAACATATGCTACCAAGGATTCACTTGCTATTTTTATTTTCCATTTCTACAGTTTACCCCATCTGTGATTTTAATGCCTCTGCCAAGGATCTCAGATACACAAAAGTTTGCTAGTAAAAGCTGTAAGAATTTGCTGGCCACAGTGGTTTTTGAGACCCTTTTTTATTTTTGAGCTTTTGTGTGTGTGAGGACTGCTGTGAAAGTGTGAGAGACCCTTCTGCAGGGTCTGCAGGACCCTCTTTTCACCTGGGCACCAGTAGTGGGTCCTAATGTGAGCTGGAGGTAAACAGGACAAATGCCTCCTGACTGTGGTTGTTTAAAGATCAGCTCAGGGAAGAAGCACATGAACTACAGCTGTGGTGTGAGACAACTAAAAGGCAGCACCCTCTCCCTCTCACACTGCTGGACCACAGGAGAAAAAGGAGGGGTGTTCTGCATATTGGGTAGGAGCTGGTGAGAGCCATATGTCCTGGCTGCCCTGGAGAGAAAACAATCAGTTGTAGGACATCAATACCTGGGGACACTTATCCAGAATGAGAACAGAAAATTAAAACCTCCTCTTTTCTTCCAACCACTAATAGCAAAGTTTGTTCTTTTGTAGAAGTGCCAAGGCAAGACATTATTGCCGGGTGAGCCTTGTACACTTTCTAGTTGTGTACAATGATGTATGCCTGCTCTCCACCCCACCTCCTCAGGAGCCTGTTATTGCAATCATGTGGCTGCCATAATTGTGAGCCTTTGTCTTTCCTGCCTAATAAAGGCAACCGCAGGAGCAGGCAGCAGCAACACTTCACCTCCCATCTGCCTCTATCCACAAAAGGGCTTCAATGCCTGGGGTAGCCGGTGGACAGCCTTGTGCATCTGTCCCTGGCAGCTTGCTAACCTTCCAGGCAATTGCATAAACATGATCCCTGAGGTACATTTCAGCCTGCACCCTTGCCCACAGCCATAATAGAGGGTGCACGGTAGATGAGTTTGGTCTTGAGGGTGTCTTTACACACAGCCATAGTAGAAACTATGGACAGAGCCAGTGAGTCTTGCAGTTGTGGATGTCTTTTGCTTGTGGGGATAAACGTGTGATGTTATTGTAGCTACCGTTCTCTTCCCTGCTGTGTGTTTATGGGAACATAAGGCCAGCTGTACTGGGTCCGGTTAGCTCTATAAACCAAATAACTTGTATCTGACAGTGACCAGTCACACTATTCTTTCATATATCTGCTCCCCTACTGTTTTTTGTTTTGTTACATTTGTATATACTTTTTTCCCTCTTCTGCTCCCTCTCTCAAATATCCTTGAATACTAGTAACTTTTAAACATGAATTTCAGTGTGGTAAAGGAACAGCAGAAAATGCCCAAAGTGATGCTTTTCACACAATCTGGCAAAGTCAGTGAAAAATGGTACAGAAATGCCAGTACTTATTTTCACAAAGTGTTCCTCTGTTCCTAGATGATTGTATTTCATGCCAGTTTAAAGTCTGAGACTAAATCACTTTCTACTGGTTCTCTCTGTGTGGAGACTAATGGGTCTTATGGAACACTGTAAATGTCCAACAAGTAACTTACAAGAGTTCTGTATAATGTTCAGTGAGTAACCAGGGGTCAGGTTTAATAGCTGAGAAAATACAACACTTTTTATTAAATAAATGCACAAAGGTTCTGTTTAGTTTGAGTCTGCTGAGTCTTCTGGCAAAATGTAATTCACGTTTGACCTGTTGAAATGGTTGCCAAAGGATTTGCCTGCCTTAATATTATTTGAGAAATGATGTTAACACTATTTCTTTAACCTGTGTCCCTGTGTAAAGACTGAAAGTACACAAAATGCAAGTGGTCAGTAGATGATCCTGCAAAGTGTTAAAAAGTCATATTAAATGGTAGCGATAATTTATTTCTACCTGCATGTATTTTGCTGCCTTTGGGGGGCATTTGTTAACATGACTCATTTCCAGGCATCCACTGTCTTGTGGAAAAAGATCTTTTGGCTAGAAGCTTGTGATGTTGACATTTGTAACGGTTCTCCTCTTCGTAACTGTTAGTCTTGACAACTCCTAGTCATTATGATGCTTCTCAGAATTTCTCTAATTTTCATCATAAATCTGTTTCTTTTTTTTCTCTATAAAACCAATGTTTCATCTGTTTTTCCTGGAATATTTGAGAATTTTCTAACTCATTCATTTCCAGAAGAATATATATTTTCCACAAAATGGAAATTATCATTTATGTTATAGTTTCAGTGAACTTGCTAACTCGTCAGTCTAGACAGTGGATTTCTTCACCTGACAAAGAAGTATTTTTGGTATGCATATCTTTCAGGTTTTTCTCAAATGTGCACATTTCTTATCTCTGAATAGCTGTAGAATACAGGAAAGTAAAGACTTGGGGCTACATTAGCAAACAGCTAAAAATTTGTCATTGAAGATGCAGTCAACAAGGTGTGGTGGGTTAACATTGGCTGGATGCCAGGTGCTCACCAGGCCCCTCTGTAACTCCCCATTAAGCAAAATAAAGGGAGAGAAGATTAAAAACTTGTGGGTCAAGATAAAGCAAAGGCCAAGGCCATGCACAGAAACAAAAGTAAACAAAGATATTATTCTCTACTTCCCCTCAGTAAGCAATGTCTGACCACTTCCCAGGAAAGCAGAGCTTCAGTCTGTGCAGCAGCTTCTCCTAGAGACAAACACAGTAACCAATACCCCCCTCCTCCTCCCTTCCCTTGGCTGTTATGGCTGAGCTGAGGTCAACCGGGAGTATGGAACAGCCAATCCGGGTCAGCTGTCCCGGCTCCACCCCCTCCCAAGCTGTGTTACACACCCCCTGCTGGCTGCCAGGGGCACACTCAGCACTGTGAGGGCTGCTGGGGGGATACTGGCTCCCTCTCAGTCAGGCCCAGTACACAAGGTAATGAATTTAAACATAAGAGCAAGAGGTAGACATTTCTTATTTGCCTTTTTTTTCAGGATCCATAGAAATAACCTGTAGACTACAGGTTGAAAACCCCTGGCTTAGCTCCACAAAACAGCCTGGTGTTGAGTCTCTTGTCCCTAGTGTAAGATCATGGAGAGATATATAGGTTCCTCACTCAGTGGAGAGACTTAGCCTTTTAAAAACGGATCGGCAAATGTTGAATAGACCAAACCCCACAGTCCTTAGGGACTTAATCACAGAATCACAGAATATTAGAGATT